>NC_082713.1:169065209-169365209 GCF_030144855.1 Hypanus sabinus
GGAAGAAGGGTGTAGTCAGGATTGTGGGACTGGGTTTAGGAGACTTTGGGCAGGTTAGGACTAGATTCACTGGAGAAGAGCACAGTGAGAAGTGATCTTACAGACATCTACAAAATCATGAGGGGCACAAAGTACTGTAAATGCTCAGTCTTTTCCCTTGGGTTGGGAACTGTGGGCATAGGTTTAAGGTGTGAGGGGAAAGATTTAAAGGGAGCAGGAGGGACAACTTCTTCAGGCAGAATGTGGTGGGTGTATAGAATAAGGCAGAGGAGGTTAGACATGCACATTAACAATGTTTAAAAGACACTCAGGCAGGTAAATGGATAGGAAATCATAAACACAAGATGCTGGAAACCTACAGCTTACATCCTTACTGCCTGTTATGCTACTGGCATTTAAGCCAGCAATGAAGGTCCTCCATCTCAGTCTGTTCACACCATCATGCACAGACGTAGAAGGATTCCCTATTGCTGTTTCTGTAACAACTTTTTGACCAGTCAGGGTTGCTAGCCCTGTGCTGAGCCCCCAAACCTGGAGGACCGGTGGACCACTCTTAGTCTGGCCTCTACCCTTTGACCTGTCTGGCATGGGTGATCCAACCAAAAGCCAAAGCACAAGACCCTGATTCCAGCCAACATAGCTCTCCGGGTCATTGAGGGAGAAAAGCTTCCAAATCTTGGAGGGAAGATCTCGAGCAACACGCATCAAATGCTGGAGGAACTCAGCAGGCCAGACAGCATCCACAGAGAGGAATAAATAAGAAGGATCTCAAACTGAAGTGCCGACTCTTTATTTCTCTTCATGACTGCTGCCTGACCTGCTGAGTTCCTCCAGTGTTTTGTGTTTTTACATGGATTTGGAGGGAGATGGGTCAAACATGCTTTGATGGCATCTTGGTCAGCATGGACCACTTGGGCAGAAGGGGCTGAGGGAGAGAGGAACAGCAGAAAACATTGATAGAGATGGGCTCATCTGGTTTGTAAATAGCTATATAGCTGCCCAGGGTGAATTCTGAGTCTTTCTCTCACTTAACTGGATGTAATTAAACTCAATGTAGCCCTTGTCTTGCATACTGTGTAGAATACCTGGGTCTGTTCTTTGTGCTTGGTTCAAACTCCTTAACGGCAGCTCTTTGTCTCTTCCCAATTGCTTTTCAGGTGGATAACAACAATGATGGCTACTTATCCTGTGCGGAGCTAGTTACAGCTTTGAAAGAAATGGTTCCATTGGGAGCACTCACTGATTCGGAGGAAATTTATATTTACAGGGTAATTGTAATAAGACAGCTGCTAAGAGGCATTCTGTTTTTGTAAGTACATGGTCCTTCACCCCACACTCCCACTCCTTCGCTCAGTCCCATTATGCTGAGTCGTACTTTCCAAGACCCTACCTGGGGCTGCTTCACATTGGGGGTGAGGGTGTGCTTTTGTCTTCTGCCCACTAACAGGCAGGTGCTGTGGGTCACTGGGTCAACACACATTTAAGGAAGAACTTGTCATTCAAGCCATTTATAGCGAATGGCAACTGAACCAGAGTAAGCTCAATGATGTAATGTTACAGCACAATCTTCACCCTTGCCATGCAGGAGGCTGCTAAACTAAGACCACATGGTATTGCAGGACAGATACTACCATGGACAGATGATTGGCTGGCTGGGAGGGGGCATAGAATAGGAATAAAGAAAGTTCTTTTCTTGTTGGCTGCTGGTGACTAGTAGTGTTGTACAGGGCTCAGTGTTGGGGCCATTTCTTCTTGCACTATATGTTAGTGATTTGGATGATACAGTTGATGGTTTTGTGGCCAACTTTGTGGATGATACAAAAATAGGTGGAGGGGCAGGTAGTGTTGAGGACACAGAAGGTTTGCCCATGGACTTAGACAGGTTAGGAGAATGAGCAAAGAGGTGTAGACAGAAGTTAATGTAGGAAAGTGTAAGGTCAGGCAGTCTGGTAGAAGCAATAAAGGTATTGACTATTTTTAAAATAAGTATTTTTTTTAAATCAGACATACAAAGCAAATGGGGATTCTTCATGCATAATTCTGTAAAGTTTAATTTGCAGGTTGAGTTGGTGGTAATGAATGGAATGTTAGCATTCATTTCAAGAGGACTAGAATATAAAAGGAAAGTTGTAATACAGCAATAGTCAGACTGCACCTGGAGTATGGTGAGCAGTTTTGTGACTTCAGTGAGGGTCCAGGAGAGGTTCACAAAAATACCCAGGAATGACCATGAGGAGTGATTGATGGCTCTGGGCCTGTACTCACTGTTTAGAAGGATGAGGGGAAAACTCATTGAAACCTATTGAACATTAGAAGGCCTAGATAGGGTGGATGTGGAGAATATGTTTCCTACAGTGGGGGAGTCTAGGACCAGGGGGCACAGCCTCAGAATAGAAGTATGTCCCTTTAGAATGGAGATGAGGAGGAATTTCTTTAGCTAGGGGATGGTGAATCTGTGGTGTTCATTACCCAGACTGCTGTGGGGGCCAAGTCATTAGATATATTTTTATGTGCTGGTTGATAAGTTCTTGATTAGTCAGGGCATTAAAGTTTATGGAGAGAAAACAGGTGAATGGAGGGTGAGATGGAAATTAAATCCACCATAAATGCCAGTTTCAGCGGAGCAATTTGAAGACTATGTTGTTTGTGAGTTGATTACAAGCATATCGGCCCAAAACGTTCACTATTTATTCCTTTCCATAGACACTACCTGATTGCGGAGTTCATCCAGAATTTTATGTCTGTTGCGAAGCATATAAATATTCAGCAGGACACTGGGGTACAACTGTCCATCTTTAGGAATGGGACCTCCAAGAGGACCACAACCTTGGGTTTGGAGACTTACGTGCCTCAATGACCTGGAGAGCTATGTTTGCTGGAGTCAGAGTTTTGTGCTTTGGCTCTTGGTAGGGTCACCCTTGCCAAACAGGTTAAAGGGTAGGGGCCAGATGAAGAGTGGTCCACCAGTCCTCCAGGTTCGGAGGTTCAGCTCAGGGTTAACGATCCTGACTGGACAAACAAGACTTACAGAAAGAGCAATGAAGAATCCTTCTACATATGAGTGTGATGCTATTCCTGGGTCTGCACCTGAGACTTGCATGATGGACAGCAGTGAAAACTGAGCTACTGACATGATAAAGGAAGCCCTGAACACCACCGGAGATAGAGGACCTTCACTGCAGCCCTAAACGCCAGCGGCGGTTCAGACCTAATATATCTTTTGACAGATACGTCATCTGAAAGATAGGACTTCCCTCAATGCTACATTGACAATTATGTAGACCAGGGATTCCCGACCTTTTTTATGCCGTGGACCTCTCCCATTAACTAAAAGGTCCATGAACCCCAGGTTGGGGTTAAGTCTTCGAGGGGGGACAGGGTTTTTCTGGATTTAAAAACTATCATTGGTTTTAGATAGACCATGGAGATACAACACAGAAACAAGCCCTTCAAGTGAAGTTTAATGACGTGTGCAGAGATAAGGTAAGGCACAGGCACAGGGAAAACCTTCATAACAACATCACAGGCACGTAGGTACAAACATCACATGGAAGTTCACACCAACCATCAATATTAATTTACACTAATCACAGATTAATCCCTGCGGCTATATTAACCTATGATTCTGATTCTAGTTCCTATCACAAGTTCTCCTTGAGTATGGTGGTACATGCCATCAGGCATTTGAATCTTCTGCCTGATGCAGAGGGGAGAAGAGAGAATGTCTGAGATGATTGTGCTGGCTGCTTTACTGAGGCAATGAGAAGTGTAGACAGTCTAGTCACAGAGTCATAGAAATGTACAGCACAGAACGGGAGTATCTCTCCTCTTCATCACTTCAGTTTAATCTGGGTTGGTTTTAAAAATCTCTTCCAATGATCAGCCCCCAGCAAACCCACCTTGGAACGTTTTGGTCTCAGGCTACATCTTCCCTATCACATGTTTGGCCTGATTTGTCCGGTATACAGTTGAGTTATTGACTGCTGTGTTTCGTGTTCCAAAGATTATACCATAACTTGGTCAGTCAGCCAAGCTGCAGTCGGGAAATTGAACCTGGCTTTGTTTGGCCATTATACACCACACCAACCTTGTGATTATTCTTCAACAGCACTTCACAAAAGAAACAAAAAAACCTCCTATTTTCCAACAGACACACACGCACCTGAACTTTTTAAAATTAATTCTACATGCAACTTCAATAGCACTGAGAATGTGCAATGGAACGTGTAATTAGCTTTAATGGTTGCTAATTTCTTATGCAATGGTGGTTGCCCGCTGTATCCGAGATGACAGGAGACGTACAGGAGTGTATGGAAAAGCTATTGTACTGGGGCTGTCACAATGAGTGCCGGCAATGTCTGAACCCATGTGTGGAGGAACAGCAGAGTCCCAAGTAGAGACAGAAACAAGAGGTTATACATGGGATTCCCAACAGGATGTTGGTGGCACAACCGAGCAACACAGTGAGGCAAATCATTTTCAACACAAGGACCTCACAACGAGCACTAAACAGGGGTCTGCATTAAATAATCTTAGAATGTAGAAAACCCGTGCCAGTCACAACTAACTTGACAAGAATAAACAGAAAGGACAAGGGATTAATGACTCTAGTTAAGAGAACAATTTGTAAATGCGGGTGCTGGAGAAACCTAGAAGCCCAGCGTTCTACGGCATGCTGCAGAGGCCCACAAGGCTTATGGCAGGGGCAGCTCTGCTCTCTTGACCTCGTAAGTCTGGGTACAGTAGTATAAGTAACCATCACAACTGGGGTCCTGCTTGGTTGCTGTGGATGTCCATGATGTCTTCTGTGCCTTGTCATGCGCTTCGCTCTCCATGGAGTGCTGTAGAACCACCTTCCTGGCCATTGGATCTCACTGTAGATCTCATCTGCCCAGTCCGCCAGAGCTGCCTTTGTATGCTAGGACAGACATGTTCCTGTCTTACCAGGATATGAGGGCTACCCTCACCTGGTTACCCCACCTGTCAAAGCAGTGTACTGGGGAGAAGCTGCTGTCACACACCAAAGCTACTTGGAGGCACACGTGAGAGCTGAGTGTCTGGTGGGGACCAAAGTTGAGTGAGTTGCCCCAAATTGTACATGACAAGCCCCTTCACTGGAGGTGCTACCCCTCCCTGGACACTCCATACACCCAGTTTCTTAGTCAGTACCTAAAGGAAAAACCTGCCTTTCATTGAGATAGCTGCTAATTTTATAATCCCTTTCACTTTTCTCGATAAAGTGTCCCTGTGATATCAGGTGGAAGATAATCTAGGATACTCTCCAATCACCTCAACTGGGAAAGCTACAGGGACACAAGAAGTTCACCTCCTTGACTCAGTGCAGTGATGCAGTTGATTGAACTGCCTCCTCACGGTGACAGAGTCTTGGATTCAGGTTCTGTCTGTGTGGAGTTTGCACGTTCTCCCTCTGATCATTTGGGGTTTTCCTGCTGGCCCAGTTTAAAGATTAAAGATTAGTTTATTTGCCACGTGTACACCGAAACATACAGTGAAATGCGCCATTTGCGTTCAAATCAAATCAGCAAGGATGGTCCAGGAGGCAGCCCACAAGTGTCACCACACTTCTGTCACCAACTTAGCATGTCCACAGCTAATTAACCTTTACTAACCAGTACATATTTGGAGTGTGGGGGGTAACTGGAGCACCCGGAGGAAACTCACGGTTACAGGCAGAACATATAAACTCCTTACAGACAGTGGCGGGAATTAAACCCTGATCTTACAGATGGCACTGCAAACCATTTGTGCTAACCACTACGCTATCATGCTGCTCTCCATGTGCCAAAGACTTGTAGGTTAGCTGGGCATGGCAAATTGACCCTGGTGTGTATGTGGGTGGGTGTATATGGAACCCAGAGAGACAATGAAAATTAAAAACTGGCATTAGTGCCAAAGTGTGTTTGATGGCTGTCAGGGACTCAATGGGCAGAAGGGCCTGATTGCATGCTTAGACCATTAGATATAGGACCTTCATTGGATCATACGGCCCATCAAGTTGCACACACTTAATGTTTTAGGAACAGCTTCTTCCCCCCCCCCCCCCCCACCATCAGAATTCTGAACAGACAATCAACCCAGGAACAACACCTCACTATTTTTAGCTCCCATTTTGAGTACTTATTTAATTATATATATATATATTCTTATTGTAATTTATAGTTTTTAAAATATATTGCATTCCACTGCTGCCACAAAACAAATTTCATGATGTATGCCTGTGATATTCCAGTAATACAGTGAATGGCTCCACCATTTTGTTGTAGCTGATTTAGACAGACTTTGTTGTAGAAACGGCAACCAGAAATTAATCATAAGAATTCCAAAAGTACATTGTTGGCTCAGCCGAGCAACACTTTGAGACTTAACATTCTCAAAACTAGGACCCCACAATTAGTGCTAATTGGGTGTCTGCTTAAGTAATGCAAGTAACACAGAATCCCTGAGTTTATCAAGATAAATTTAACTAATTTAAGCAGAAAGCACCAGGAGACCGCATTACAAAGAGCGAGTAGCTGAGAAAAAACACAACAAACTCTCATTATACAACTATTAACCAATTCAGGCACCCTTAAAAACCTTGGAGCTCAATGCTCTCTGGCTCCTCACACAAGCCCAAGGCTGGCCTTGCCATTGACATCTCTTTGTAGCTTTCAACTTTAAAATCTCCTCTAATCTTGAGGTGTTTTAGAATTTCCATGTACCAAGAATAACCATTCTGTTGCTGCTTCTTCCTAAGCGCATATATTCTGAGGTCCACCTTGTTATAGACTATAAAATATTACAGCTCCATTCAGTCCCCTTAGCCCACCATATTATGCCAACTTTATACCCTACTCTAAGGTCAATCTGATCCTTCCCTCCTACATCACTCACCATTTTTCTATTATTGATGCATCTATCTAGGAGATTCTTAAATGCTAAAAAGTTTCTTAAACGTTTCACAGATACTGGAGAGCCTGGATTACCGCGTCACTGATGGATTGATGGACCTCCGGCTCTTCACTGTGATGGTCAGCCTGGCACAGAAGATCACAGCACTGGAGTAAGTGGGTGACTGGGAGGGAGCAGTGCTGGTGAACTTTAGGGAGGTGATGAGAACTCAAAGCACACTCTCGAAAAGCTGTGGCTGCCAGACAACTTTGAAGGCTAGCTCGCTAATCCATTGGGGAGCAGCTTACCTTCTACATCCCCAAGTCATAGATTGGGGTAAGTGG
The DNA here is from genome assembly GCF_030144855.1 of Hypanus sabinus. NCBI lineage: Eukaryota > Metazoa > Chordata > Chondrichthyes > Myliobatiformes > Dasyatidae > Hypanus > Hypanus sabinus. The sequence continues at coordinate 169,072,445 of NC_082713.1, forward strand.
ATGGTTGGTAGTCAGCACAGATTTAGAGGGCCAAATATCCTCTGTATGACCCTATGACTTTATGAGGAGGCTTCACAAAAGGCCAAGGGGTACAAATAATCTCACGGAGTAAGAACAGCAGAAGAAAAGGTCATTATAGAGTCATAAAGTCATACAGCACCTTTAACCCAACTGATCCATGCTGATCAAGATTCCCACCTAAGCTGGTCCTCTTTTCCCTCATAGGGCTTATATCCCTCTGGATACTTCCTATCCACGTACCTGTCCAAATGCCTTTTAAATGTTGCTAATACACCTACCTGAAATACCTCCTCTGGCAACTCGTACCATATACTGTGCACTTTCTGGTAAAAATAGTGTTTCTGAAGTTCCTATTAAGTCTCTCCCCTCTCACCTTAAAACTATGCCCACTAGTTCTTGATTCCCCAGCCCTGGGAACGAGATTGCACCTTTCATTGTCTATGCCTCCTATGAATTTATAATATATATGAGTTGGATGAAAATGTAGTTGGGTGGGTTAGTAAGTCTGCAGTCGATGAAAAGATTGGTAGTGTTGTGGATAGCACAGATGATTGGCAAAGTGGCACTAGTGAACAAAGCAACCAAAGGTAATGTCCAGCTGACAGTTAACAAAACTACTTCCTTTACTGCTTCTTCTTTCAAATATGATTCTATTACAAAGCTGCATGCGATTGGAGCCTGTGATTTATGTTTTGATGGGGTGCTTTGGGGCCGTTTGAGCAATCTGGCGCTTTGTTTTCTCCAAAGGAGTTCGATGAGGTTTGGAGCAGAATGTGAAAATTTACTCCTCTAAATCCCCTTTAAACCTCCTCCCTCTCACCTTAAACCAATGCCGTCTAGTTTTAGAGAGCATATCTATGCCTCTCATGAATTTATATATCCCAAATCACTCTTCTGTGTAGAACATATGCATCATGAGAAGAATTGTTCAAAATTGTTTAATGTCATTTCCAGTACACAAGTGTAAAGGAGAACAAAACAATTGTTACTCTGGATCTGATGCAGCACAAAAAAATAACACATTAAGATAAAGAGCACAATAATAAAGATAACACAATAAGTATAAATATTTAAGATAGCTTATATACATAGATTGATTGTACGTACATGATGCACCATCACTAACTCTCTCTGAGACGTAAAGGCGAGATATCGGCCTTTATTGACTGGAAGAAGGAACAAGCAGTGGTTGACCACCATACTACATCCTGGAGAAAGAGAGGCTGGGCTCAGACCTGAATCGCCTTTATACAGGGGTCTGTGGGAGGAGCCACAGGAGCAGTCAGCAGGGGGCATGTCCAGACAGGTATATGTAGTTCACCACAGTACATAAAGTGAAGTTAGGCACAGGAGTGTCTGTACATAAGGACTGACAGGAAATGATAAAATAGTGGTGGTTGAGGGTGCAGAGGGGTGGGTTAGTGGGTGGAGATGTTGATCAGCTTTACTGCTTGAGGGAAGTAACTGTTTTTGAGTCTGGTGTGGATGCTGCGTACCCTCCTCCCATATGTAGGTGGGTGGGACAAACAGTCCATAAACAGGGTGGATGGGATCCTTTGCAATAATGCTGCCCTTTTTCCGGCACCATTGGTGAAGGTAACAACGTGATTACTCTGATGTTTGGCTGTGTAGTCATGAGTGAGCAGAGTGTATAGCAGTGGGCTCAGCACACAGCCTCGGAGGGCATCCATGCTGAGGATGATAGGGAGGGAGGAGCGGTCGTGCATCCAGAATATCTGAGATCTGCTGGTTAAGGTGGCCAGCACCCAGTTGCACAGTGGTGTATTTAGTCCGAAGAGTAGGAGTTTGTTCCTCAAGGTCTGTGGGACAATAGTGTTGAATGTCCAGAAACACATGTGTCCTTGTTTTCTAGGTGTGTCAAGGCCAGATGCATGGCGGATATTATGGCATCTGTCAGAGAGCAGTTATGTTGGTAGCTATATTGGCAAGTGTCCAGTGTGGCAGAAATAGAGTTTTTGATATGTGCCATTACCAGCCATTCAAAGATCTTCATGATGACTGGTGTCAGTGCCACGGACTGGTAGTTGTTTAGTTCTGAAGGTGTGGGGTTCTTTGGTACAGGGATGGTGGTGGCTGATTTGATGCATGTGGGGACAGCAGCCTGGATGAGTGAACTGTTGAAAGCAGAATTGCAGGTAGATGGAAAATGACATTTAGTACTGTACACTGACCTTCACCAGTCACACCTGTGAGTATAGAAATTGGAACATTACATTGCAGTTGTATATGTTGCTAGTGAGGCGCACTGGGAGAACTGGCTACAGTTTTGGCTATCATGTTGGTCAAGAACATGTGGAACTGGAAAGAGTGCAGAGAAGATTTACAAGGATCTTGCCATGATTACAGGAGCTGAGTTATAGACATAGGTTGTCCAAGCTGGATCTTTATTCCTTGAAAGGTAGGAGAACAAGGAGCAAACTTACAATTGGGTTAAAATTAGGAGGGGCATAGTTAACATAGATGGTAACAGTCTTTTCCCCAGGGTAAGGGAGTCCAAAACTAGGGGGCATGGGATTAGGGTGAGAGGGGAAAGATTTAAAAGGGGCCAGAGGGACAACTTCTTCACACAGAGGGTGGTGAGTCTATGGAATATAGTTGAGGCAGGTACAATAGTATCATTTAAGAGGAACTTGGAGAGGTACATGGAGGGCTGAGGTTTGCATAGATACAGGCCGAATGCAGGAAATTGGGACAGGCTGGGTTGGCACTGTGGTCAGTATGGACTGGATAGGCTGAAGGGCCTGTATTGCTCTATGACTCTAAGAAAGTGGATGCTGGCTCGACAGGTTTGGGTAATGTGTCAATGGAAGCACCTAAATCTGAGACAGAGGGGGACAAGGACAGGTCCTTGGTGGACAGCAAATTCACATGAGATTCTGAAAATGCTGGAGATCAAGAGCGACATACACAAAATGCTGGAGGAGCTTGGCCCGTGCAGCAGGCTCCCCCTTTCCACGCATCTGATGACTGAGACCGATACAGTTTGGCACCAGCAGCATCACGGGAGTTCTCAGTCAGCTTTGAACCCAATGTTGGACTGTCTCAGAGACTCCAGCTTTGGATTTTTCCTCAGGTTTCCCCCCCCAAAGCCACATGGCAACAGAGGTTTGAGATCAGAGTTTTCCTTCTCCTAGATGAGTTGCCAAGCACAACAGATGAGCCCCATCTGCCCAAAGTGACTGGTTTTAAGGTGCCAGTAACCCACCTTTACCCCTTGTCCTGTCAGTAGAAATGATTCGACTGGGCTAAGTAGCTAAGCCAGACGTGAAGGCCAGGAGCTGGACGGTTTTCAGTGACTGTTTGAGGTACACGCAGTTCAGAGCATTTAATAGGTGGTGGGAATTTATCCCTATAATCAAGTCCAGGGTGTAAAAACCTAAAGGAACCAAGGAGTAAGGGGCATTGATTTAAGGTGAGAGGGAAGAGATTTCATAGGAACCTGAGAGGCAACGCTTTCCATGGAAATCTGTCAAAAAAGTCACTTGTTCAGGAAGGAGGTGGTGGAATGAGAGGTTTAGAGAGAGGATTCCAGAGTTTGGGTGCATGGGAGATGAAGACACGGCTGACAATTGTAGAAGAACTACAATCAAGTCCAGGCTAGAGCCAGCCATCCATTATGCAAGCTGTATGCACTGTCATCCCTGCGCTGCCTGCATTGTTTTCATTTTTAAAAAAAAGTAATGTGACTGCACAGATTAGGAGGATTTAAACCCGAGGAAGAAATAATGAAAACACCTGCAGTGCAGCCAGTTCCTGAGATCGGCTGGAAACATCTGAATACGCGGTAACATATCCACTTGCCACTTAATTAATAGGGACCGTGTAACATGACCCAGGGCTGGGCTCAGAGTACTGGGGCATTGTTTGTCTCTCTGCTTGGCTCAGCCAAGGCTCTGTATCTGCAGCGGGAGGGATGACGGTTGTGGAGCTGGCATCCTGTGGTAATGAGGAAGGCCACAGGAAGTGGCCCTCAGTGCTCTCAGCCTTGAAGCCTTGGGGTGGGTGTGGGCAACAGGCAAATTGTACCATTAGGTGAGAATTGGAATCAGATTTATTACCACTGACATATGTTAGCAAATTGGTTGTTTTGCTGCAGCAGTAGGGTGCAATGCATAAGACACATTATTTATTATAATAAGCAATACAATATTTGTAAAAATTAAATAAGTAGTGTAAAAAGAGAGTAAAATGATTCATGGGTTCATTGTCCATTCAGAAATCTAAGAGGAGAAGAAGTTCCTCTTAAAATTGTTTGTCTTCAGTCACCTGTAACTCCTCTGCCTTAGGTCATAGGTTAAGTGTGAAAGGTGAAATATTTAAGAGGAACCTGAGGAAGAACTTCCTTTCTAACCACCTCCTCAGAGAATGGTGTAAGTGTGGAATGAGCTGCCAGACTCAGCTCAGATGTGGGTTCAATGTGAACAATGAAGGGAAATTTAGATATGTGCAGGGCTGGAAGGGGAATGGAGGGCTATGGTCCAGGTGCAAATCGATGGAATTAGGCAAATAGTTCAGCATGGACTAGATGGGCTGAAGAGCCTGTTTCTGTGCTGTGGTGCTTTATGACTCTATGACTCTTTCAAAAAATAGAAAACCTGCAAATACTGGTAATCCAAGAAGGCTGAGGAGTAGATTTAAAAGGTTGGGGGAGGGTAGAGAGAAACACCAGGTGATAGGTGAAACCTGAAGGGAGAGGGGATGAAATAAAGAGCTGTGAAGTTGATTGGTGAAAGAGATATAGGGCTGGAGAAGGACAAATCTAATAGAAGAGGACAGATGGCCATGGAAGAAAGAAAAGGAAGAAGGAGCACCAGAGGGAGGCAATGGGCAGGCAAGGAGATAGGTGAGAGAGGGAAAGGGAATGGGGAATAGTGAAAGGGGTAGGAGGCATTACTGGATGTTTGAGAAATTGATGTTCATGCCATGAGGATGGAGGATACCCAGACAGACCATAAGGTATGGTTCCTCCAACTTAAATGTGGCCTCATCATGGCAGTGGAGGAGGCCATGGATGGACATATTGGAATGGGAATGGGACATGGAAGAACACCTTATATTCCACTTGGGTAGCTTCCAACCTGATGGCATGAATATCGATTTCTTGAGCTTTCAGTAATGCCCCTCGGCCTTCACCATTCCCCATCCCCTTTTCAATAGACAATAGACAATAGGTGCAGAAGTAGACCATTCGGCCCCTCGAGTATGCACCGCCATTCTGAGATCATGGCTGATCATTCACTATCAGTACCCAGTCCCTGCCTTGTCCCCATATCCCTTGATTCCCCTATCCATCAGATATCTATCTAGCTCCTTCTTGAAAGCATCCAGAGAATTGGCCTCCACCGTCTTCTGAGGCAGTGCATTCCACACCTCCACAACTCTCTGGGAGAAGAAGCTCTTCCTCAACTCTGTTTTAAATAACTGACCTCTTATTCTCAATCCATGCCCTCTGGTACTGGACTCTCCCAACATCTGGAACATATTTCCTGCCTCAATCCTATCAAATCCTTTAATTATCTTAAACGTTTCAATCAGATCCCCTCTCAATCTCCTCAATTCCAGCGTGTACAAACCCAATCTCTCCAATCTCTCTGCGTAAGACAGCCCTGCCATCCCAGGAATCAACCTAGTGAATTTACGCTGCACTTCCTCAATTGCCAGAATGTCCTTCCTTAAACCTGGAGACCAAAACTGTACACAATATTCCAGGTGTGGTCTCACCAGGGCCCTGTACAAATGCAAAAGGACGTCCTTGCTCTTGTACTCAATTCCCCTTGTAATAAAGGCCAACATTCCATTTGCCCTCTTCACTGCCTGTTGCACTTGCTCATTCACCTTCATTGACTGATGAACTAGGACTCCTAGGTCTCTTTGCATTTCTCCCTTACCTAACTCTACACCGTTCAGACAATACTCTGCCCTCTTGTTCCTGCTTCCAAAGTGGATAACTTCACATTTATTCACATTGAATGATATCTGCCAAGTATCTGCCCACTCACCCAGCCTATCCAAGTCTCCCTGTAGTCTCCTAACGTCCTCTTTGCATGTCACACTGCCACCCAGTTTAGTATCGTCAGCAAACTTGCTGATATAGTTTTCAATGCCCTCATCTAAATCGTTGACATAAATCGTAAAGAGCTGTGGTCCCAATACAGAGCCCTGTGGTACCCCACTAGTCACCTCCAGCCAGTCCGAGAAACACCCATTCACTGCTACCCTTTGCTTTCTATCTGCCAACCAGTTTTCTATCCATGTTGAAACCCTGCCCCCAATGCCATGAGCTCTGATTTTACTCACCAATCTCCTATGTGGCACCTTATCGAATGCCTTCTGAAAATCTAGGTACACAACATCCACTGGCTTACCCTCGTCTAACATCCTTGTTACACCCTCAAAAACTCCAACAGATTAGTCAAGCATGATTTGCCCTTGGTAAATCCATGCTGGCTCGGCCTAATCCTATTACTGCCATCAAGATGTGCCACTATTTCGTCCTCTCACCTTATCTCCTTGCCTGCACATCACCTCCTGCTGGTGCTCCTTCCCCTTTTCTTTCTTCCATGGCTTCTGTCCTCTTCTATCAGATTCCCCCTTCTCCAGCCCTGTATCTGTTGCACCAATCAACTTCCCAGCTCTGCACTTCATTCCTCTCCCTCTGGATTTCACCTATCACCCTGTGTTTCTCTCTCTCCTGCCCCCACCTTTCAAATCTACTCCTCAGCTTTTTTCTCCAGTCCTGCCGAAGGGTCTCGGCCCGAAACATCAACTCAACTTTTTGTTAAGGTTTAGCCAGGAACGTTTGCAAGGAATCATTTCCTTTCTTGGGAATGTTGATTTCTTCTTCTGGTTCAGCCTATGTCCCACTGTGGACCGAGCAACAATTCTCAGCTTTAAAAGATTCAAGATTGTTTATTGCCATTCGTCAGTACATGTGTGTACGGAAAGATTGTCACACTAGATCTGATCTACATCAAAAAAGCTCAATAAACATAAAAAACACAACAAAAAGCACAATAAATATACTGTAAACACTTAAGATTAGTTTATATACATAGACTGATCATATGTACATAAAGTGATGCTAGGCACAGGAGTGTCTGTACATAAGGTGACCGACAGGAAATGATAAAGCAGTGGTGGTTGGGGGTGTGGAGGGGTGGGTTAGTGGGTGGAGTTGCTGATCAACCTTACTACTTGGGGAAAGTAACTGTTTTGAGTCTGGTGGTCCTGGAACAGATGCTTCATGAAAGTCAGTCATTCCAACACTCTCATTTGCTTTCCTTTGCCCTGCAGCTAATCTGAAAAGAGAATAAAGTAAATGCCTTCATCAGCACTGGTTTCTATCCAGTTCACCCACAGTGCTGACTGTGGATGTATCTACCTCCTTCATTTTTTTGAAGGGTTCAGATCAAACCACACCCCTCATCTTCTACCAAATCATCCCTTCTCTGGTCCGTCCAGATTTCTATCAACTGTGCTTTCCGAGGGGGTGGGGGTGGGGGGTTTGGCCAAACGGGAGCTGGTGACCACTCAGACACAAACTGGGAGCTGTTACATACATCCCTGCTTAATAGTCATTTTGGGAGCTCATTAATGGGGAAAGCATTGCAGGGCAGTGCTTGTCAAGCCACACATAGCAAGGAACAGCACGGTTGAACAGAATCACTTTTTGTCTCTGCTTAATTATGTTGAAACGTTTCTATTGTCAGGAAGAGAGCATGGACGGGGCTGGAACTGTAGCAGACAGTTTTATCCGTTACTCTTCTGAACACAGACAGAGTCGTCTCCATTGTTCAAACCTCACCCCACCTAATGCATGTAGGCAAACACAATGGCATCAAATCTGCTCACCGTCAGCTCATAAGTATAGTCACAAGAAAGTTAGCCGCCTCACTTAAAGGCTCGACGTTGTGGAACTGAACTTTGCCTGGTTCCTGAGGTGACCTGGAGCAGGTCAGCACTCCAATTTAAGAGACCGGAGAACAGCCCTGGGCTCTTGTCTGCCTCCAGGCCTCGCTATGAACTGTTAGAGTCACACCATTCTCTGTGGCTGTTTCCCTGGCAAATGTCTATCTCGATGGCAAGACACACCATTTTCTGTTAAAAAGAAAAAAAGATCACTTCTTAGGAAGTCAACATTGGTTAGCAGAACCGTTGTGGAGGCCCCCATCAACCAGGACATGCCCTCTTCTCAGTGCTTCCATCAGGGAGGAGGTACAGGAGCCTGAAGACACACACTCAATGTTTCGGGAACAGCTTCTTCCCCTCCACCATCAGATTTCTGAATGGTCCTTGAACCCATGAACGCTACATCAGTATTTTTTGCTTTCTTTGTGCACTACTTATTTAATTTCTATGTACTTATCATTATAATTCATAGTATATTTCACATATTGGACTGTACTGGTGCCACAAGACAAAATATTTCACAATGTACAGAATGTTAGTAATAATAAACCTGATTCTGATTCCTTCTGTCTGTACCTCCTCCAGGCTTACAACCTATCAACCACTCTGTGGTTAAGCAACAATTAATCAATTCAGGTGCTCTAAAAATCTCGGAGCCCAACATTCTCTGGCACCCTACAAAGGTCTGAAGAGCTTGTTATGACAAGTTTCACGACCTATGTCAGTAATAATGAATCTGACTTTGATTCTGTGAGTTATTGTCTAGCGGTTTCAGCACAACAGATTGAGCCTCTCAAGTTCAGTACATTCCATTGTTTCACTGACTGGGGATGAGTTTTTGTGCATGCCTTTCGGATGTGAAGCATAGAACAGCACAGGAACACATTCTTCAACCCACAATATCTGTCCTAAATTAAACAAAACCCCTGCTCCCTGCAGACAATCCTGGGATGGTGGGTTGATCATTACAGAGGTTAAACAGACTAGGTCTATTCTCCTGAAAGGACTTGACAGGGTTAATATTTCCAGCTGCTTCCCTTTAGAGAGGGTGCAGTGAAGGTTTACCAGGATACCACCTGGATTGGAGAGTGTTTCTTATGAGGATAGTTTGACTGAGTTAGGGCATTTCTCTTAGGAGAGAAGGCGGATAAGAGGTGACTTGACAGAGGTGTATAGATCGACCGGGCAGCAAGAGACACTTTCCAAGGGTGGAAGTGGCAAACACAAGGGGGCATAATTTGAAGATGATTGGAGGATAGTAAAGGGGGACATGTCAGCGGAAGGATTTTTTATACAGAGTGGTTGTGCACGGAATGGACTGCCAGGTCTGGTGGTAGAGGCAGATACATTAGGGATGTTTAAAAGACTCTAAGAGACTTTGTTGACTACAGCTCGGCATTCAATACCAATACCCTCTCAAAACTAAGCTTTAAGACCTTAGCTGCAATGCCTCCTTATGCAATCGTATCCTCCATTTCCTCAGTTGCAGATCCCAGTCTGTTCAGATTGGCAACAGCATTCCCTCCACAATCTCCATCAGCACAGGTACACCACAAGGCTGTGTGCTTAGCCCCCTGCTCTCCTCACTTTATACTTATGACTGTGTGGCTAAGTACAGCTCCAATGCCATTTTTAAGTTTGCTAATGACCACTTCTGTAGGCCAAGTCAAAGGGGGTGACAGATCAGTACATAAGAGGGAGATTGAAAATTTGGCTGAGTGATGCCCAAGCAACAACCTCCTACTCAAGTTCTGCAAGACAAGCAGCTGATTATTGACCTCAGGAGGAGGAAACCAGAGGTTCATCGAGGGATCAGAAGTAGAGAGGGTCAGCATCCTTTCAATTTCTCAGTGATATCATTTCTGAGGACCTGTTCTGGGCCCAGCATATAGATGCATTTATGAAGAAAGCACTGCAACACCTCTACTACTTAAGAGCTTGCAAAGATTCAGCATGATTTCTAAAACTTTGACAAACTTCTATAGATATGGAGAGTAAATTGACAGACTACATCACAGCCTGGTATGGAAATAACAACACCCTTGTGCAGAAAACCCTACAAAAAAGTTGTGGATATGGCCCATTCCATCACGGGTAAAGCCCTCCTTATCACTGATCACTTACACAAAGTGTTGTTGCAGGAAAGCAGCATCCATCATCAGCGATCCACATCAGCCCAGGTCATGCTCTCTTCTTGCTGCAGAACTTCAGAAAGAAGGACTCACATGACTAGGTTCAGGAGCAGCTATTTACCCTCAGCCATCAGGCTCTTCAACTAATGGGGATAATTTCACTAAATTACACTTGCCCCATCATTGAAATGTTCTCACAACCTATAGACTCACTCTCAAGGACTATTCATCTCATGTTCTTGATATTTATTGCTTATTTATTTATTATTATTACTATTTCTTTCTTTTTGTATTTGCGTAGTTCATTGCCTTTTGCACACTGGTTGAACGCCCAAGTTGGTGCGATCTTTCATTGATTCTATTATGGATTTATTGAGTATCCCTGCAAGAAAATGGTGATATACATGTACTTTGAAATTTGAACTTTGACATCCACAGTATAGTAGATTTTCAATTGTCCCATTCAGGCCTAAAGATTGAATTTCTGTGGAGGTCTCTTTACACTTGTGCGATAATGGCTTTACATAACAAGTAGGATCACTCTGCTTGACAGGTGAGACTTGTGGCTGTGAAACAATCACAGATTCTGGGGTCTCCTCCATGGTGGTTGTAAGAGTTGACTCTGGAACTGCAGGAAGTAGTTCTAACAGTTCTGGCCAGCTTTCTTCTTTAACAATTGGCTCTGCTCTCCTCAAACGGTCGATATATCATCTCCACAGACACAATCTCCACTGTATAGGAGAGTGGTGCAATTCTGTCCTTAATCTATCTGAGTACCCACTTTTGATCACCTCTGTAGTCCCTTGCCCATTCTGCTTGTTCAGGAGTGAAACATCGAACCTCCTTGTTTGAGGAGCCTTCAATTTGGCTCAGATGTTTGTCCTGCCTGCTCCTTCTGAGATTGGCTTTGAGGAGATCCAGGAGTGAATGCAAGGGGTGACCCAGAGGCAGCACAGATGGTGAATTGTTGGCTGGGGAGCGTGCTGCATTGCGGTGTGCAAGGGGGAAATTGGTGAGCTTTGATTCAGTGTCCTTGTAGTGCGTTCTGCTGACATTCTTTAGGCTCTGGACAAACCTTTCCACTAAGCCATTTGTCACTGTGTGGTACAGTGGAGGTGTAATATATCTTATTCCATGCATCTTCAGGAATGACTGAAACTGTTGTGCAACATACTGTAGTCCATTGTCATTGACTAAGTGTTCTGGAAAACCAGTCCTTGAATAGAGACTTCTCAACACGTCAACAGTGTGCAAGGCTGTAGTGGAGGCTGTTGGGAACACTTCTTATGTAAGTCACATTGCTTGTCTATCGTTAGTTTTTATATTGTAAATCTCAAGCCTATCAGTCCTATGTCACTCTCATCATTATCAGATTTTTTATCAATGGCATGCAGATTAGTGCTCTTTTTGAATCTGCAACTTGACTTTTATCTTTTTTTCTCTTCCCTGTGCAGTCCATTTATTTTTTTTCTCTGCCCAACATGGTTTTTGTACATGTCCTGCTTTGTTGCAGTTTTTGCATGTTTCACCTTTAATCCTGCATTGGTCTGCTATATGTGACCCTTTGCCACAATGGTAACACAACTTGTTTGGCCAGGCAGGTTTTTGTTTAGAAGTTGTGATTTTGTTCACCCTCACTTTCATTCTTAACTGCAACTCGCTTGTGTTTCTGGCTGCTGTTTCTATTGATACAACAATTTACACTGTTCTTTTAAATGTGAGCTGTGCTGCACTTAGAAGCCATTTTTTAATGCTTTCTTGTAAGATTCCACAAACTAAACAATCCCTCAGTGCCTCAGTAGTCCATCACTGAGCTGACAATGCTTGGATAATTTCTTCTGTTTAGCCACATACACTGAAATGGACTCCCCTTCCTTTTGATTCTGCTTATGAAGCCTAAAGTGTTCTGCAATCAACAATGGTTTTCAGTTCTGAGACCTCCCACATTATGTTCTCAATATTAACAAAGCTCATTTTGACTAGTGTGGTTAGAGCGGTTAAACTTCTGAGCAAACTCTATGCCTTTTCACCTATTGCACTCAGTAACACTGACACAAGCATTTTATTGGCTGTTTCATTTGCTTCAAAACACTGCTCAATTCATTCAGTATACATCACCCAGTTATCTGTTGTGTAATTGAAAACATCTATCTTCCAATATAGCCAGCCATTTCTGCTTTTTTAAAATTAGTATTATTATCATCTCATACTCATTGTTTATGTTCCCATGAATATCATCCATTTTCTGCTTTTTTTATCATGAATGTCTTTTTTTCTCTTGTCCCTTCTGAAGAAAAAACTCTGCAATAGGTAGGCAATCATCTCAGGTTCATTTCAAAACTATCTCATTGCTGCTGTTATGTTTTGCAACTCCAGAAACTAGTCTCCAGAAAGAGCAACAAAGGACCCTGAGGGTACTTATGTACTTAGATTTACAATAGTGAGGCGTACTTCTTTACATATTCAAGTTATTATCAAAGGATGTATAGATTGCCTTGCTTATCAGTTCATCCTACTAGCCGGCACAGAGCACAGCAGCTGAGGCAGTCTTCGTAGCCTCAGCACCATAGCGTCGACCATCGTGGAGACCAAGCGAAATTGGCTGTCATTCCCATTGACACCCTGCCTTTTCAGTCTATCTGGGCTGGCATTTAAGTTGACCCAACAGCTGCTCAGCAAGAGGCTCCAACCATATATAAGCCATAATGAATTAGGTAAGCAACCAAAGAATGCTTAATCAAACAATATGTACAGAAATATTAAACACAGTACAGTATGTGTCTGTGTGCATGTGTACGTGTGGGGGTATTACATCAGTGCAGCAGAATTCAGTTGTCTTGGATCTCCTTAGCCATTGGATCCTGACTCTAACAAGCTCATTTGGAAGCCAGTGTTCGACAATCACCAAATTGAAAGCAACCAAGCACTAGTACATATCACCCTCTGCCTCTAGCAGAAGCAAGACCACCAACCACAGCGCTTCCCCCCCCACCCCAAATGCCAAAGCTCGGTCTGATTTCCCCCAATATTAAACACTCCTTACTTTGTCTTTCTTTAACAGTGGCTTCATGAGGTCATTGATTGGAAACATGGATCTAAAAGCTTTGGACCTGAAGCTATACCGAGCTAAGGTAAGGGCACAACTCAGATAACAAGTAAGACCATATGACATTGGAGCAGACTTAGCCATTTGGCTCATCGACTCTGCTCCATCATTCCATCATGGTTGGTTCATTATTTCGGTCAACCCTGTTCTCCTGCCTTTTTCCCATAACCTTTGACACCCACACTAATAATAAACCTGTCAACCTCTGCTTAAGTACACCCAATGCCTTGCCTTCCATAGCTGACTGTGGCAATGGATTACACAGATTCACCACACTCTGGTGAAAAAAATTACTCCTCATCTCTGTTCTAAATGGACGTCCCTCTATTCTGAGGCTGTACCCTCTAGTCCTAGACTCAACCACTACGGGAAATATCTTCCCACTATATGAACCTCCTCTGGACCCTCTCCACATTCACTCCATCTAGGTCTTTCAATATTTAATGGGTTTCAACGAGAATCCCCCCCATTTTTCTAAACACTGGCAAGTACAGATCCATAGTCATCAAACGCTCCTCATAAGTTAGCTCCTTCTTTCCTGGAATCATTCTTGTGAACCTCCTCTGGACTCTCTCCAATGCCACAACATCTTTTCTTTGATAACGGGTCATTATACTCCATGAAGTCTGATCAATACAAGTAAGTAGGCCGTTCTGTCATAAGACCATAAGATATAGGAGCAGAATTAAGCCATTCAGTCCTTCGAGTCTGTTCTGCCATTCCATGAAAATTGATTTATTATTATCCCTCTCAATCCCATTCTCCTGCTTTCTCCCTGTGATCTTTCACACATTGTGTAATCAGGAACTATCAACCTCTGCTTTAAATATACTCAATGACTTGGCCTCCACAACTGTCTGCGGCAATGAATTCCATAGATTCACTGTCCTCCCACTAAAGAAATTCCTCTTTATCTCTGCTCTAAATGGATGTCCCTCTATACTGAAGCTGTGCTCTCTGGTCCTAGACTCAACAACAATGGGAAAAAATCCTCCCACTATATGAAACTCCTTTGGACTCTCTCCAATGCTAGCGCATACTTTCTTAGATAAGGGGCCCAAAGCACCTCACAATACACACCCCTCTTTTATTATTTATATAGCTGAAAAAAAACTTCTGATATCCTCATTTATATTATTGGCTAGCGTGCCTTCATATTTCATCTTTTCTCTCCTTATGACTTTTTAAAATTTCCTACTGTTGGTTTTTAAACACTTCCCAATCCTCTAAATTCCACCAATTTTTTGCTTTATCATATGCCCTCTCTTTTGCTTTTATGCTGTCTTTGATTTCCCTTGACACCAACAGTTGCCTCACCCTCCATTTAGAATACTTCTTCATCTTTGGGATGTATCTACCTTGCATCTTCCAAACATCCCCCCCACCAAAACCCCAGCCATTGTTGTTCTACTGTCATCCCCGCTAGTGTCCTCTTCCAATCATCTGGCAAACTCTTCTCTCCTGCCTCTTTGACTCACTCTAATACTGATACATCTAACTTCTCCCTCTCAAATTGAAGAATGAAATATTTTATATTATGATCACTGTCTCCTAAAGGATTCATTTACCTTAAGCTCCCTAATCAAATCTGGTTCATTACACAACACCCAAACCAAAATTGCCTTTCCTCTAGTGGGCTCAACCACAAGCTGCTCTAAAAAGCCATCTCATACACATTCTACAAATTTCCTCTCTTAGGATCCAGCACCAGCCTTATTTTCCCAATCCACCTGCCAGATGATAATTCCATTACTATCGTGACATTGTCCTTTTAATATGACTTTTCTATCTTCCATTGTAAATTGCAACCCACATCCTGGCTACTGTTCAGTGGCTGCTGCCATCTGCTCAAGCCCATTTAACTCAACAGAATTCTCAAATGCAAACAGAGTGGGTGGCAAAGGCTTGCATTTATATAATGCCCTAAGGAACTTCACTGGGGAGTGTCAGGGAAATGCATGATCTGAAGCTCCATGGACTGGCCTGAGGGCAGCTGATAACATGCTTGGCCAAAGAGTTTTGTTTTCAGCGAGGACGAAGAAGGAGAGGGTAAGAAAAGTTTGGGGTGAGAATTACAGAAGATAGGTCCATTAGTAGCTGAGGGCACAGCTGCCAGTGGTGGAGGGATCAAAACTGAGAGGGCAAAAGATGGCATGATTAGGTACAGGGAAGGTCTGGGTACCCTCCAAACTGGTGGCATGAACATTGATTTCTCTAACTTCCCATAACTTCTCCCCCTTCTCTTTTTCCATTACTCACTTTGGTTCCCCTCTCACCTCTTACCTTCTTGTCTGCCCATCACTCCCTCTAGTGCCCTTCTTCCCTCCCTTTCTCCCATGATCCACTGTCCTCTCCTGTCAGGTTCCTTCTTCTTCAGCCCTTTACCTCTTTCATCTATCACTCTCTATAGTTATAGAGACATAGTGTGCTACAGCAGAGAAAAAGACCTTTCAGACCATACTCAACTGTTACTCTGCACAGACTCATCTACCAACACCTGAGCCATATCCCTCCAGTTCCCTCCCATCCAGGTACCTATCCAAACTTCTCTTAAATGTTGCAATTGAACCCGTTTCCACCACTTCCACTAGCAGCTCGGTCTACAGTCTCACCACCCTCTGAGCAAAGAAGTCCCCCTCATGTTCCTCTAAAACATTTCAACTTTCACTCATAACTATGACCTCTAGTTCTAGTTTCACCTAACTTCAATGGAAAAAGCTGCTTGCACTTACCCTAATTATACGAATCTTAATTTTATATACCTTTTATCGATACCCCTCATTATTTTATATGCCTAATTTTCCTCTAGTTTTGTACTCTAAATTTACTAAGCAGTACATTAACTGTAGTAACACATTTACATAAAGAAAACTGCCACAAGAAAGCAGTGTCCATCATCAAGGACCCCCACCATCCAAACCATGCTATCCTCTTGCTACTACCATTGGGAAGCAGGTACAGGAGCCTTAGATCCCACACCACCAGGTTCAGGAACAGTTATTACCCTACAGCCATCAGACTCCTGAACCAGTGTGGATAACTTCACTCACCACAACTCTGAACTGATTCCACACATCAGGCTCCTGAACCAGTGTGGATGACTTCACTCACCCCAACTCTGAACTGATTCCACACATCAGACTCCTAAACCAGTGTGAATAACTTCACTCACCTCAACTCTGAACTGATTCCACACATCAGACTCCTGAACCAGTGTGGATGACTTCACTCACCTCAACTCTGAACTGATTCCACACATCAGGCTCCTGAACCAGTGTGGATGACTTCACTCACCTCAACACTGAACTGATTCCACACATCAGGCTCCTGAACCAGTGTGGATGACTTCACTCACCCCAAAACTGAACTGATTCCACACATCCAGCTCCTGAACCAGTGTGGATGACTTCACTCACCCCAACACTGAACTGATTCCACATATCAGGCTCCTGAACCAGTGTGGATAACTTCACTCACCCCAACTCTGAACTGATTCCACACATCAGGCTCCTGAACCAGTGTGGATGACTTCACTCTCCTCAACACTGAACTGATTCCACACATCCAGCTCCTGAACCAGTGTGATGACTTCACTCACCTCAACTCTGAACTGATTCCACACATCAGGCTCCTGAACCAGTGTGGATGACTTCACTCTCCTCAACAATGAACTGATTCCACACATCCAGCTCCTGAACCAGTGTGGATGACTTCACTCACCTCAACTCTGAACTGATTCCACAACCTACAGACTCTTCCAAAAGATTCTATCACTCATGTTCTCAATATAATTTATTATTTACTTATGTATTAATTATTTGGAAAGTGTGTCTTTTGCACGAGTTGCCTGTCAGTCTTTGTGTGTAGTTTTCATTGATTTGATTGTATTTCTTTGTTTTCCTGTAATCTGCAAGAAAATGATTCTCAAGGTGGTATATGATAACATCGATGTATCTTGATGATACATATGCTTTGAAATTGCATTGATTCTCATGTAACATTGCTCATGTGATACCTGGAAGTAGCAAATGGTGATGCGTAATTGGTTTGTATTTAGATATCACCTTAGTTTGCCTCAGTGAACATGGAGCCAGCAGGTCCTTCTAAATTATAGTCATTTTGGTACTAATTACTGCTGCAGTGTAATGTCCCGCAAACAACAGTTTCCAGTAATTTGTCTCCTCTTCCCTTTCCCCCATCTTCAGTTCCCCACTCTGACCGCTTATCTCTCCTCACTTGGGTGTCACTTCCCTCTTGAGCTCCTCCATCTTCCCTTTCTTCCGTGGTCCACTCTCTTCTCCTATCAGATTCCTCACTCTTCAGCCATTTACCTTTTCCACCTCTCAGATTCTCACTTTATGCCACCTCCTCCACCCACCTGGCTTCACCTATCATCTTCTAGTCTGTCCTCCATCCCCTCCCTCCCACCTTCTTACTCTGGCATCTTTCTCCTTCCTTCTCTGTCCTGATGAAGGGTCTCGGCCCAAAACATGGACGTTTATTCATCTCCTCCAGCACTGTGTGTGTTGCAACTAATAGTAGATTGTTTGAGGTATCTTTGTTGAGGGGTAAGTTTTGCCTTGGCCTTTGGAAAAGCCTACCTTGCTCTTCAGAATGAAGATATTTGATCTTTTGCAGCTCGGATGCACCTGGGTTAATGTGACAGTTAAAAGACGCCATGCCCAGCAATGCAGCATCCCCTCAGGTCTGATTCAGAAACGTTGGCTGCATTTGCGAAACTGGTCTACAGCAGGGCTCCTGGACCAGCATGGATAACCTCAACACTGAACTGATTCCACAACCTATAGACTCACTTTCAAGGAGTCTTTGGAGGAAAGGAGGATGTGATATGTTTTAATAGAGGTATACAAGATGATAAGAGGCACAGATCAAGTGAATGGCCAGAGCTTTTTTCCCAGGGTGGAAATGGCTAAAATGAGGGGCATTATTTTAAGGTGATTGCAGGAAAGTATAGGAGGGATGTCAGAGGCTATTTTAAGAGTGAAAAAACAATTCCAATTGAAGTTAGAGATGGAATTGGATACATATCAGCTCTGACAGGGTTTGCAGGCCATTACTTCTTATAAGGTGAAACCTACCATCATGAATGGCCATGATGCTTCACTCCCAGATGAGTTCAATGTATTTTATGCATGCATTGAAAGGGAAAATATAACTACATCTGTGTGAATCCCTGGATCACCTGGTGATCCTGTGATCTCTGTCTTGGAGGCTGACGCCAGAATATTTTTCAATAGGCAAGGTGTCAGGTCATGATGGTGTACCTAATAGGGTATTGAGAACCTGTGCCAAGCACCTGGTGGGAGTGCTCAAGGCAACTTCAATCACTCACTGATGCCGATGGGGTTTCCCACCTGCTTCAAAATGGTGACAATTATACAAGTCCCCAAGAAGATCAGGTTGAGCTGCCTCAATGACTTTTGCTCGTTTGCACTCACACCTACTGTGATGAAGTACTTTGAGAGGTTGATCACGGCCAGAATCAGCTCTTGTCTAAGCAAGGACCTGGACTCACTGCAATTTGCCTGTCACTACAATAGGTCTACAACAGATACAATCTCACTGGCTCTCCACTTGGCCTTGGATCATCGGACAACGGCAATACCTAAGTCAAGCTGATGTTTATAGACTACAGCCCAGCATTCAACACAATCTTACCCTCAGTTCTAATCACCAAACTACCAACCCTGGACCTCTGTATCTCCCTCTCCATCTGGATCCTTAACTTCCTCACTGGGAGACCACAGATCAGAAATAACATCTCTTCCTTGCTGACCGTCAACATTGGCACACCTCAACGATATGTGCTCAGCCCATGCTCTGCTCTCTCTACACCCGTGACTGTGTGGCTAGGCACAACTCAAATGCCATCTATAAATTTGCCAATGGTACAATTACTGTTGGCAGTATTTCAGATGCTGACAAGGAGGTGTACAGGAGTGAGACAGATCAACTGGTTGAGTAGTGTTGCAACAACAACATTGTACTCAACATCAGTACAGCCAAGGAGTTGATTGTGGACTTCAGGAGGGAAAGTCAAGGGAACAGACAACAGGCCTCAAAGAGGGATCAGCAGTGGAAAGGGTGAGCATTTTCAAGTTCCTGTGTGCTAATATCTCTGAAGATCTTAATTAGGTCCAAAATATTGTTGCAATTACAAAGCGGCTGTATTTCCTGAGGAGTATGAGGAGACTCCTGCTGTGGAAAGCATTCTATCTGGTTGTATGACCGTTTGGCATGGAGGGGCCACAGCACAGGACTGGAAAAAGGCTGCAGAAAGTTGTAAACTCAGCCAGCTTTATCATGGCCACTAGCTTCCTCAGCATCCAGGGCACCTTCAAAAGGTGATGTCTCAAGAAGATATCATCCATCATTAAGGACCCCCATCACCCAGGACATCTGCTCTATTCATTGCTGCCATCAAAGAGGAGGTACAGGAACCTGAAAACATACACTCAACTTTTCAGGAACAGCTTCGTGTCAGATTTCTGAACAAACAATGTACCCATGTATACTACCTCACTGTTTTTGTTGATCTCTTTATGCACCACTTATTTAATTATATTCCACATTGTAATTTATAGTTTTTATTATTATGTATTGCAATATTCTACTGCCACAAGACAAACATTTTCATGACATATGCAATAATATTAAACTTGATTTTGATTCTGGTAGCTTTTTTTACACTGAGAGTGGTAAGTGTGTGGAACGCACTGTCAGGGGTGGTGGAGGCAGGTGCATTCGGGGCATTTAAGAAACTCTTAGATAGGCACATGGATGATTGAAAAATGGAGGCCTATGTGGGAAGGAAGCGTTAGATTGAACTTAGAGTAGGTTAACCATTTGTCACAACATAGTGGGCCAAAGGACATGTACTATACTGCAGTGTTCTAAGTTCTGTGTAACTTACAGTCTCTATTTTTTATTATTGTTTATGTGTCTTCCTTTGCACATTGGTTGTTTGTAGTCCATTATTCATAGTTTTTATTAAGTCTATTGCTTTCCTTTACTTTCCTGTGAATGTCCAGAAGAAAACGAATCTCATGGTAGAATACGGTGATATATATGTACTCAGATATATTCACTGTGATCTTTTACTTTGATGACCTTTCAACCCAGGAGATGTGACTGTCCCACTGACTCTGACCACTTGAGGCAGTTAGATTGGATCGTAAGACATAGGAGCAGAACTAGACCGTCCAGCCCATTGAGTGCGCTCCACCATTCCATCATTGCACTGATTGATTTATTATCCCTCTCAACCCATTTTCCCACCTTTGCTCTGTAACCTTTGACGCCTTTACTAACCAAGAACCTGTCGACCTCCACTCTGAATGTACCTCATGACTTGGCCTCCACAGCTGCTTGTGGCAATGATTCCACAGATTCACCACTCTCTGTCTAAAGAAATTCCTCCTCTTCTCTGTTCTAAAGGGCCACCACTGTATTCTGAAGCTATACCCTGGAGGCAACGATCTGCTTGAGGCAGCTCATCTGTCTGCTGAGTTTCAATCTCCCCTTGCAGTTCCAATTACCAAATGGCTTCTAAACTTTCTGAAACTTAGGAAGGGAGAGGCTGCCCTGACCACAGTCCTTTATAAAGAACAGGGACAAGCGTCCTCCTCAGACAGGTGTGTGACTTCCTGCATTGTCACTCCGTGCTGCCGTAAACTTTATCTGCAAGCTTCTGGTTTCTGAATGGCACTGGATTTGGATTGCAGGACCAGAGGAATGCGGTGGAGTGTGTCTGTGACCCACCATCGCTGTGCTCCCTCCTCCCCAGGCTTCCAGATGCCCTGCTGCAACCGACACTTTCCCGAAACCTCAGAAACCCAAGGAGAAAGCTAAATGAATGAGAACTTTATGCTGGCAAACTGGATGCCCAGAGTGTGCATAAGGCACCCTTCACAATGGTCTTCTGGCAATCAGAGGGAGATTATGTCCTGATAAACCTGTGGTAATTACATCATTGAACCCTTAATCCTCAGTCATCAAAGGAAAACAACTGGCTGGCAATTAACATTTCCACAAGAGCCAATGCCAACAGAGAAACCTGCTCAAAGTTAACCCTTGGGCTGCTTGCAGAGTTACAGGAGCATCAAGTTGTTAGGGCAGAGAAAGAGGCCATCTGATCCACCATCCCATAAGCCCCATACCCCTGGAGATTACTACATTATTCAAGATTCCACATTGTTTAATGTAATTTCCAGGAGAGAAGTATAAAGGAGAACAAAATAATTGTTACTCCCAATGCAATGTACTTCTAAAAAACCCTGTAAAAGCTAAATAATACAATGATAATAAAAAAGCACAATAAATATAAAAAGATACAATAGTTTTTATACATAGGTTGATTGTCTGTGACATTAGACTGTACATAAGGTGACTGACAGGAAATAAAAAGTCGTGGTGGATTTAGTGGCAGCAGTCTTAGCAGAGTGAAGGGACAGAGGGTTTTTGGGGTCCCTGTCCATAGATCCCTGAAAGTTGCCATGCAAGTAGCAGGATGATTAAAAAGGCATGTGGTATGTTGGCCTCCATTAAAGATCGAAATTCAAACTAAGTTTTATTATCAAAATACATATATGTCAGCATATACAACCCTGAGATTCATTTTCATGTGGGCATACTCAATAAATCCATAATAGAATAATAACCATTGGAGAATCAATGGAAGACCATCCAACTGGGGTGTTCAAATAGAGTGCAGAAGACAACAAACTGTACAAGTACAAAAAAAAAGAAACAATAATAAATAAATTAATAGATAGATAAATAAATAAATAAACAAACAGACAAACAAACAATAAATACATTGAACATGCAATGAAGGATCCTTGAAAGGGAGTACATTGGTTGTGAGAACATTTCAGTGATAGGGCAAATGAAGTTGAGTGAAGTTATGCCTTTTGGTTCAAGAGCCTGATGGTTGAGTGGTAATAACTGTTCCTGAACCTGGTGGAGTGAGTCCTGAGCCTCTTTCTTATCAGGGACAGAGCTCAACAGCCGGTATTTAATGTTAGACCATAAGATTATTGGATACAGGAGCAGAATTAGGCATTTGGCTCTTTAAGTCTATACTGTTGTTCCATCACGGCTGATTTATTATCCCTTTCAACTATATTCTCCTTCCAGTTCTATAAAACTATATTCTGACCACACTTGGAATATTTGTGTTCAGTTCAGGTCACCTTGGAAGGATGTGGAAGCTTTAGAGAGGGTGCAGAAAAGACTTACCAGGATGCTGCCTAGACTATATAGCAGGCCTTATGAAGGTAGATTGAATGAACTAGGCCATCACTCTTTAGAGTGAAAGAGAATGAGAGGTGACTTGATAGAGGTGTATAGGCTGATAGGAGGTACAGATAGAATGGATCGCCAGAGCCTTTTTCCAAGGGTGGAATGGCTAATAAAATAGGGGCATAATTGTAGGGTCATTCAAGGAAGGTAAAGAGGGATTTCAGAGGTAAGTTCTTTACGCAGAGGGTGGTGGGTGCATGAAATGATGTTGGTAGAGGCAGACATATTATAGATATTTAAGAAGCTCTTAGATAGACACATGGATGCTTGGAAAAAAGAAGACTATGTAGGAGCGAAGTGTTAGATTGATCTTACACGTGCTGTACTGATCTGTTCAATGTTCTGTAAGTCTGTTCAGTTCCTTTCCAAGGGCACTGGTTGGTTATATTTCCACTGCCCTTCAGGCCTTGGGTTTCAGACCATTTCATGCTAAAAGGAGAAATGCCTTTGGCTAGAGTGTGGTGAATTTGTGGAATTCATTGGCCGAGATGGCTGTGGGGACCGTCATTGGGTATATGTAAAGCAGAGAGTGATAGGTTTGTGATTAGTACAGACATCAAAGGTTACAGGGAGAAACCAGGAAAATAGGGGTGAGAGAGAAAATAAAGAAACACATTAAAAACATATCCCTCTAGCACAAGGGTTCACAACCTTTCTTATGCCATGGACTCCTACCATTAACCAAGGGGTCTGTTGACCCCAGGTTACGAACCTCTGCTCATGTCCTTTGCCCAAAATGTTAAATCTTGGGAACCCCTTCTCCGTCTCACAGTCTGTAAGTGGTTATACCTGTGACCATACCTGTGACCTGTGTTATACCTGTGACCATGGGGTTCTCCTCCAAGTGCTCCAGTTACCTCCCACATTCCAAAGTCATACTGGCTAGCCTTCCTAAGTTGTGGGCATGCTATATTGGCCAGAAACATGGTGCCACTTGTGGGCTGTGTTGGTTGTGGATGCAAACAGCACATTTCCCCCTTGATTCTCCCTTGATGCTGTTGGAGGATAGTACAAAAGTTCTGGCTCTGTAGTTTGCAGATTAGACTGTAGTTTGATTGGACTCATTTGATTCTGTGTTTTTATATTCTGTCTTTTCACTCATTCACGCATGTGTAGAGGATTGATGTTCTTGTTGCCATTTGCGCAGTTTGTTTGTTTGCATGTGGGATGGGTTGCTGGGTGGCACAGCTCAGTGGGCCAGAAGGGCCTACTCCACACTGTATCTCTAAATGAAATAAAATAAAATAAACAAGATGGAGGGTCCATGTTATTACAGAACAGACACTAACAAGGACAGAAGGTTGACGGACTGGCAGAAGGCAAAGAAAGTGCCTTTTCTGGTTGGTTGCTGGTGACTAGTGGTGTGCTACAGGGGTTGGTGGTGGGGCTGCTACTGTTCATGTTATATGTCAATGATTTGGATCACGTAATTGATGGCTTTGTCACACACACACACACCTGCGTGCACAAACATGCACACACCACGTGAATGGTCACACCTCTTGCAGATGCCGTATAGACTGCTGTAAAAAGGCAAGCAAACTGTTTACAATTAATTGAGAGTCACTCCATTTCTTTTGCTAATAAGGTGCATTTGTTCTATATTGTTCTTAGTGACTGACAACCCTATCAGATAGCTGTGTTAGCTTTTTTTTTATCTTTCTGTCTTTACTTGCAAATCCTCATGGATTTATTGCAGATGTTCCAAGCCCAGTTAAAATAAGCTTACAAGCTGAGGTTCTCGTCAATCCTGGGTTAGAATACTGAGTGACCCCGGTGGGAAATTATCCGGACAAAGGGGGCAGTGGGGTGGGAAATGAAAGGAAGGCTTCAGTCTTTCATGAGCTAAGGAGACAAGGGCCAATGTTCAGCAACGATGTTAGTGAACACTCACACTCGCACCGAAATGATATTTATTTTCCCTTGTTTGCGATATGTACTGTCCACTTGGAAATGAAAGTAAAAAGAAATTTAAGATGATACTGATAAAGTGGCGACTCTTTGCGTGCAGCTCTGATGGGAATCATTAAATTTTCCCATTTAGGACTACAATAGCTGAAATCCACAGCCACAGCCATGGGTACCTCACTATTTTGTTTTGGCTCTGTTTAATTTATTTTATATATATATATTGACTGTAATTTACAGTTTTAAATTATTATGTATTGCACTGTACGGCTGCCACAAAACAACAAATGTGACCACCATGATTCTGAATGTAGGAAGTATGACTGGTAGGGTTGTACTTTCTATGGTGCTTTGATAAAAGCTGATCAAGCTGGAATGTTGTCTGGTACAGTTGTATCATTGCTGTATCCAGTGCATCTCAGCCATTCCGTGATCTGACGCGGAGTGAATTAAATTGGGTGGAAACTCGCGCAGAGGTGGCGGGGATTTCAGGAGGGAGCTGGAATGGATAACTTGGCCTCCACAGTTCTCTGAGGCAAAAAATTCCACAGATTCACCATCCCCTTGATGAAGAAATTCCTCCTCATCTCTCTTCTAAAGGGGTGTCCTTTAATTCTGAGCCTATGCCCTTGGATCCTAGACTCTCCTGTTGATGGAAATATCCTCTCCATGTCCACTCTACCCAAACTTTTCAATATTCGTGTGAGGGGGAAAGGGCAAAGATTTAAAAGGGACCTGAGAAGCAAATTGTCCACACAGAGTGAGGTGGGACTATGGAACGAGATGCCAGAGGAGGTGGTAGAAGAGGTTTTAGTTGCAACGTCTAAAAGTCATTTGAACAGAAATGTGGATAAACGCAAGTAGCTTAGACACCATGGTTGAGGTGAGACAAAGGGCCTTTTTCTGTCCTTATAACTGTAGTAAGTGAGGAGTAGTGGTGATGGATCACAGTATTCCTCTGGACTCTCAAAGGGGACAGTTATGCAGTTTTGTAAATAATGTAATCTGGTTACCATCTGCCTAGCCCCAATCCTAAGGAAACAATTGCCATGGCAACCTCAAATGAATTCCAACATTTGGGTTAAACACAAGTTGTATGGAGTGCGCTTCACTCCACACCAAAATTATCCTAGAGTGTGATTGGCCGGGGCAACACAGGAGAGGTGTTGTGGGGTCAGTCTGTAATCAAATTGGACTTCCATTTGTACCAAGTCATTTTGAAGGTTGTTTGCACAATGAATTATATTGCACAAAGGCTTTTGGCTGCAAAATGCCATCTCTCTCTGCCTGGGAATAGTTTATTGGAGAGAATGTTGGACTATCACAGACACATTTTGTATTTGCAGCAAAGTTTCCTCACTTGTTTCCGTAGGAGCTTGGTGGAAAATCTTTGCTATTACTTAATTGAATCACGCTTTTCTATTCAGAGAGAGAAAAAACATGTGCAGATAAAATCTGTGGCATTGGAGACTGTGCATGTTAATCACCTTGACACGTCAGGTATAGAAAACAGTGCTGAGAGGAAGCCTCCACCTCTTCACGTTATAATTAGACCGGCTGACTAGAATGCTTTGAAGTGTTGGGGTCCGAGCCAAGGGATTACTGAAAGTTATTAAATTGGATGTAGAATCAGTGCAAAATAAAAACAGGTGCACTAACAATGGGGAAGGAAATGGAACATTAAAGGCTGAAGTCTTCCAGTTACAAGGGTACATTGTGAAATTCATTACATTGGAAAGGCGCAAATAATATGAGCAACCGTGTACCATGAGTCGCAAGAACACAGCTTTTAATCAGTCGCTCTTTCGCCTTCTAATCATCGTGCAGCACAAATATTCATTAGAATCTTCTCAATTGTCTCAGGATTTCCTTCACTACTTTGTTCCTTTTATGATATGGCTTTCAATGTGTAAAATAGTGTCTTTAAGCACATAGAACATTACAGAACAGTAGGTGCCCTTCGGCCCACATTGTTGGGCTGAACTTGTGTTGACCCTCTCCAAGACTTTGATCTTCCCTGTGTCTACATACTCGTTTAACCCTTCATGCCTCTGAAGTCAATCTTCCTAAATTCCATTGCTGCTCAATTGACAACCATTCTTTCAATTGACTTGGGCTGGGTTTCCCAACCTGGGGTCTATGGACCCAACAGTAAATGGCAGGCGTCTATAGCATATAGATGGTTGGGAACCTCTGGACTTGGGTAACAGACTCTCCAAGACTCTGTGAGTCTCTTCATAAATCTGTAACAAAAATCCAACTACCTCGTTAACGTCCTTCAGAGGAAGAAATATACTGCCCTTTGGAGTGATGGATCCTAGTGTTTCAATCCGAAGTTCTATGAAAAGTCAAGAACAAGGCACAAAACATGTTGCTTCATGATATTTTTATTAAAAGTTGATAGAACAAAGAGAAATTGATAAGGGGTCGATTCAAATCTGTAGATAAGAGACAACCATTTAGAAAGTACTCATTCAAATTCTGCAGTACCAAGTTAACCAATGAAAAATTACTTATTCACTTAATGCAGAACAAAGAAGTTTCAGAGCTTTCCAGAATTATATTTTGTATGGTCACTAGAGGCATATTAAACTGTACGAGGGGTGATTGATAAGTTTGTGGCCTAGGGTAGAGGGAGTCAATTTTAGAAAACCTAGCACATTTATTTTTCAACATAGTCCCCTCCTACATTTACACACTTAGTCCAGTGGTCGTGGAGCATATGGATCTTGGACCTCCAGAAAGTGTCAACAGATGGTTGATTGATAAGTTCATGGCCTAATGTAGAAGGAGATGAGTTATACAGCTCTCATTACATGCACATGCAGGACAACTCTTTGAGTGATTATGCAGAAAGTGTTAAGTTAATAACTCATCTCCTTTTACCTTAGGCCACAAACTTATCAAACACCCCTGATGCATTATTAACTAATGAGTTATGGAAACTAATGGTTTTCTAAAATTGACTCCTTCTACCTTAGGCCGCAATCACCCTTCGTATGTGCATAGTACTTGAGGTCTTCCACTGAAATGTTATCTAGGGGACTTTAACCATGAAAATATTGTTGGTGCCAGATGGGGTGATTTGAGTATCTCAGAAACTGCTGATCTGGGATTTTCATGCACAACAGTCTCTAGAGTTTACAGAGAATGGAGCAAAAAACAAAGAAAAAATCCAGTGAGCAGCAGTTCTGTGGGCAAAAATGCCTTGTTAATGAGAGAGGTGAGAGGAGAACAGCCAGACTGGTTCAAGCTGACAAGAGGGTGACAATAACTCAAATAACCATGTTACTGCAGTGGCATGCAGAAGAGAATCTCTGAAAGCATAACCCATTGAATCTTGAAGTGGATGGGCTACTGCAGCAAAAGGCCACAAATATACACTTGGTGGCCACTTTTTTAGGTACAGGAGTTACGTTTAAAGTAGCCACTGAGTGTGAATGCAAGTTTTCTGATAAGATGGTGGCATGGTTTTCCTTAGAAGATTCAGTGAAGATTTAATGGAAATATTTGAGATTATGAAACATTTTGATCGAGTAAAGAGATATCAATGATGCCCTCACCCACATCTTCTCCATTTCCCACACTTCGGCCCTCACCCCATCCTCCCGTCACCACAACAGGGACCGTGTTCCCCTTGTCCTCACCTATCACCCCATCAGCCTCCGGATCCAGCATATTATCCTCTGCAACTTCCGCCACCTTCAACAGGACCCCACCACTAAGCACATCTTTCCCTCTCTACCCCTCTCTGCTTTTCACAGGGATCGTTCCCTCCGCGACTGCCTGGTCCACACGTCCCTCCCCACAGATCTCGCACCTGGTACTTATCCCTGCAAGCGTAAGTGCTACTCCTGTCCCTACACCTCCTCTCTTACCATCATTCAGTGCCCCAAACAGTCCTTTCAGGTGAGGCAACACTTCACTTGTGAGTCTGTTGGGGTAATCTATTGCATCCGTTGCTCCCGGTGTGGCCTCCTCTACATCAGCGAGACCCGAGGCAGATTGGGGGATCGCTTCGTCGAGCACCTCCGCTCCGTCCACCACAACAGACAGGATCTCCCGGTTGCCACCCACTTCAACTCTGCTTCACATTCCCATTTGGATATGTCCATACATGGTCTCCTCTACTGCCATGATGAGGCCAAACTCAGCCTGGAGGAGCAACACCTCATCTACTGTCTGGGTAGTCTCCAGCCCCTCGGTATGAACATCGAATTCTCCAACTTCCAGTAATTCGCTTCCCCTCCCTTCCACTGAAAGTGGGAACTTTCACTCTGCTTCCTCCTATAGCTGCCCATCACCTCTCTCATGATTCTGCCTTCTTCTACTACCCATAGTGTTTTCCCTTACATTCCGTCTTCACCTCTCCTGCCTATCCCTTCCCTGCTTCCCCTCCCCCACCCCTTGATCTTTCCTCTGATTGGTTTTTCACCTGGCACCCTCCCCCCTCCCCCCACCTTCTTTATAGGGCCCCTGCCCACTCCTTCTTCAGTCCTGACGAAGGGTCTCCGCCCGAAACGTCGACTGCTCATTTCAATGGATGCTGTCCAACCTGCTGAGTTCATCCAGCTTGTTTGTACGTGAGATATCTCTCCCACCGGCTAAGAGTAGCCAGATTTTAAATAATTAACAAAAGAACTAAAAGTGGAAGGTAATTACTTTTAATGTAGAACTTGTTGAGATACTGAATGTGCTTTCTGAGGGGGCAATAGTTATAGGTTCCACTGGAGCTATTTAAAAAAGACACGTACTAAATATCTAAATCTAAATAAATTGGTAGCACGATTGCATAGTGGTTAGCACATTGCTTTACAGTGCCAGTTATGATCGCTGATCAAGGTTCAATTCTGACCATTGTCTGTAAGGAATTTGTATGTTCTCCTTGCCATTAAGTGGGTTTTTTCCAGATGCCCCCACTTTCCAAAACCTTACAGTTAGGGTTAGGATAAGTGAGTTGTGGGCATGCTATGATGGTGCCAGGAGCATGGCAGCACTTGTGGGCTGCCAATGCAATCCTCGCAGGTTTTCTTTGATACATACAATGCATTCTCCCATATTTCTTGATGTACACACGTGATAAATAAAACTAATCTTTATCTTTAAATAATTAGTCCCACCACACTCCCCCTCTGTCCCAAAAACTTCGCAGGTGAGATTAATTATTACCCTTTCAAAGGCTAGCACAAGCTGTCCTCACCCTTAGGAAAGGTAAATAAGGTTGAAAGAGTACAGAGAAAAAGTACAAGGATATTGTCATGTATGGAAGACCTGTGTTATAAGGAGAGATTGAATAGTTTAGGACTTTATTCTTTGGAACATTGTAGTTTGAGGGGAGATTTGATAGAGGTTTACAAAATTATGAGGGGTATAGATAGGGTCAATGCAAGTAGGTTTTTCCATTGAGTTTGGGTGGGACCAGAGGTCATGGGTTAAGGGTGAAAGGTAAACAGTTTAAGTGGAACATGAGGAGAAACTCCTTCACTCAGGGCCATGAGAGTATGGAGCAAGGTCTCCGTGTAAGTGGTGCATGCAAGTTTGATTTCAAGGTTTAAGAGAAGTTTGGGTAGGTACATTGATAGCAGCGATTTGGAGGGCTACAGTCCAGGTGCAGGTCAATGGGAGTAGGCAGTTTAAACGGTTCAGCATGGACTAATTAGGCCAAAGGGCCTGCTTCTGTGGTGTACTTTTCTATGACTCTAAGACATAGAAGCCGAATGGCCTTGAGTTTCTAGATGATGTCTCATTGGTACTGGTGTGGTTAAATATCTGTGCCTCATTGAAAAAAAACAGATGGTGATAGATTTTGATTATCTTCAAAGATGAGTAATCCAGCAATAACTTCTCATTTTGCAGCAACTATTCCTGTGCAGTTTGGAAGCAGGGTCAAACACCATCAGCGTCGAGCAGCTCCTGGTGGAACTGAAGGCTGGCAGAATCAGCAGCGTCCACGAAGAGAAAGTCCGACAGGAGCTGCAACACAGCAGGGAGCTGGATCTCCTGGATTTCCTCACCTACCTCCCACTTTTTATCCTGATCCATAACTCGGTTGTCTCAAATCCACTGGACAACACTCCAACACTCTGAATCTCGAGTCTGAGGTTTGGGGTACAAAGGAAGACACTGATCAGGGAACGAACTACAGTGGTATTTAGAGGGGATATCTTGGTGGGCTGAGTGGCAGGGTAGGGATACGTCTCTATCAAAGTAGATGTAAGGCTCTCCTTCCTTCTGCTAACCTGTAGGTCACCCTTGAGCAAGAAGTAGGATCTGCTTAGCACCTCCCCCCACCATTGATCAGTCTCCTGAAGCTGTGGGAGAAGGTGGTGGATGAAACATGGAAAATCTATACCACATTACAGACCCTTTGTTGTGCCAACCACAGTTGTATGAGCAGCTGGTGCATATCACAAGTTCTGGTTATCCAACCATTGATGCCAGGCAGACAATCTTGGAGGAGTATTGATCAGAATCAGTTTTTAGTATCACCAGCATATGTTGTAAAATTCATTGACTTTATAGCAGCAGTAAAATGAAATGCATGAAAATAAATACTGAGGAAAAAACTGAGATACATTATCTATATGTTTATTAAATAGTTAGGTTAAAATAAGTAGTGCAAGAATAAGTTAAAAAAAAGTAGTGAGGAAGCGTTCATGGGTTCAACATCCATTTAGAAATCAGATGGCAGAGGAGGAAAAGCTTTTGATGAATCACTGAGTGTGTGTCTTCAAGCTTCTGTACCTCCTTCCCAACAGTAACAATGAGAAAAGGGCATGTACTGGATGGTGGAGATCCCTAAGGATGGACACCACCTTCTTAAAGCACCACTGCTTGAAGATGTCTTGGGTACTATGGAACATTGTACTCACGATGGAGCTGATTAATTTTACAATTTTCTCCAATTTACTTCAATCTTGTCCAGTAGCTCCCCCCCCCCCCACCCCCATACCAGTCTGTGATGCAGCCAGTCAGAATGCTCTCCATGGTACATATGGAGAAGATTTCAAGTATTTTAGTTGACAAGCCAAATCTCCCCAAACACCTAATGAAATATAGTCACTGTCTTGCCTTCTTTGTAGCTTCAACAATATGTTGTGACCAGGTTAGGTCTTCAGGTTAGGATAATAGCTAAGGTCACCCATTTTGTAAAGACAGTGCTCAGAAGAAATGCTCAGACACTGCTCTGTAGAAAAATTTACCAAAGACCCTGATCACCTACATCATACAACATGGTACATGATGATGATGATCTTGGTGGGGGTGGAATCAGCCAATGAGGCTGTAAGGGTACAACTAACAGAGATCAATTTTATGGCTGCTAAGTTTATTAATCTGATAGAGTTAAGTTTGATTCACCCTTGGTATATGCTAAAATATGCAACACAAAACGGAAGTTTGTACAACAAAATGATGTTAGTTTGGGATGTGGGGAAGTTTTGTGAAAGTACAACGGGACCAGTCCACAGTCATGTTTTGAAACATAGAGTGAGTAGCAGCCTGCAGACTTGAGAATACTTCATGGTGAAAAACATGTTTGTCTGGGAAGAGGAAGGTGATTTTGCAGGTGCAGATACCACCTTCTACTGTCCCATGGGATAGTATGGGGGCAAATCATTTTTGAAGTGTATAAAATTTCTTGGTGAAGATCATAATCTTCCCTCAGTCTGAATTGCTAGGGTAGAGAAAGAAGACTGAGTGAATGGTTGGACATCTGTGATTCTCTCCATCATTGTACAGATTAATCAATATTATTTTGTTTCCTTCTCTGCTTTCTAAGTATTCTTCCTTCATTTTGTGTCTTTTATTCTTTATATAATTCTAATAAGTTGCTTCCTTTTATAACCTTTAATACATATACAATGCCTCCATTGTTTGCAAATACTTCTTGCTACTGAAACAGAAGAGAACAAGGAACAAATTTTAAAATCTTTTCATTGCAACGAGATTATACCACAGCCTTCCCAATGATCAGCAGGAATTGGAAAAAAAGGTATGTGGGCAAGTTGCAGAGGGGTGTTCAAATAGGATAGTAGTAGAGGTGGTATTTTCACTTTCCCAATGCCGATTGGAATTTCCTTCATGTAACACGCTTAGATGGGGTGGAATTTGTAAATTATAACTCAGGGTATTTTCCAGACTGTGTGTAGAGATCTACTAGGGAATGGGAAGTACAATCTCAATTTCCGAAATGAAGATGGAAAAGAGATAGAACTGTCTGCACAACAAACCTTCTGAAACAGTGACCAAAATGGGAAGAGCCAATTTCAATGGTATAAGACAGGGTCTGGCAAAGGTAGATTGCTTAGCATTGGTGTGATGGGCTGAAGGGTCTGTTTATGGGAGATGAGAAGGAATTTACTTGACCAGAGGACAGTGAATCTATGAAATTCATTGCCACCGATGGCTGTGGAGGCCAAGTCCTTGCATATATTTAAAGCAGAAATAGATAGGTTCCTGGTTGGTCAGGGCATGAGAGGTTATATGGAGAAGGCTGGAGAATGGGATTGAAAGAGATAACCAGTCAGCCATGATGGAATGGTGAAGCACACTGGATATGTCAACTGGCCTCATTCTGCCCCTATGTCTTATGGTCATATGGAGATCAGCTACACAGACCACCCCATCAGACACCAACAATCATTCCATGGTCAAAGTCACTTAGGTCATATTTCATTCCCATGCTGATGTTGAGACTGAACAACAGTGAGAGAATAGGACCAATCAAGTGTGACAGTGGAAAAGTGTGTATGGAACCGGAAGAAATAGCAGAGGTACTTAATAAGTACTTTGTAAGTATTCACTATGGAAAAGGATCTTGGTGATTGAGGGGATGACTTCCAGCAGACTGAAAAGCTTGAGTACATAGATATTAAGGAAGAGGGTGTGCTGAAGCTTTTGGAAAGCATCAAGTTGAATAAGTCACCAGGACTGGACGAGATGTACCCCGGGCTATTGTGGGAGGTGAGGGAGGAGATTGCTGAGCCTCTGGTGATGATCTTTGCATCATCAATGGGGACAGGAGAGGTTCCGGAGGATTGAAGGGTTGCAGATGTTGTTTCTTTATTCAAGAAATGGAGTAAAGATAGCGCAGGAAATTATAGACCAGTGAGTCTTACTTCAGTGGTTGGTAAATTGATGGAGAAGATCCTGAGAGGCACGATTTATGAACATTTGGAGAGGCATAATATGATTAGGAGTAGTCAGCATGGCTTTGTCAAGGGCAGGTGGTGCCTTATGAGCCTGGTTAATTTTTTTGAGGATGTGACTAAACACATACATGAAGGTAGAGCTGTAGATGTAATGTATATGGATTTCAGCAAGGCATTTGACAAGGTACCCCATGCAAGGCTTATTGAGAAAATAAGGAGGCATGAGATCCAAGTGGACCTTGTTTTGTGGATCCAGAACTGGCTTCTTCACAGAAGGCAAAGAGTGGTTGTAGATGGGTCATATTCTGCATGGAGGTTGGTGACCTCCATGTCTCAGGGATCTGTTCTGGGACCCCTACTCCTTGTGAATTTTATAAATTACCTGGATGAGGAAGTGGAGGGATGGATAGTAAATTTTCTGATGACACAAAGGTTGGGGGTGTTCTGGATAGTGTGACGGGCTGTCAGAGGTTACAGTGGGACATTGGTAGGATACAAAATTGGGCTGAGAAGTGGCAGATGGAGTTCAATCCAGATAAGTGTGAGGTGGTTCATTTTGGTAGGTTAAATGTGATGGCAGAATTAATGGCAAGACTCTTGGCAGTGTGGAGGATCAGAGGGATCTTGGGGCCCGAGTCCATAGGATGCTCAAAGCTGCTACGCAGGTTGACTCTGTGGTTAGGAAAGCATATGGTGCATCGGCCTTCATCAATCATGGGATTGAGTTTAAGAGCCGAGAGGTAATGTTGCAGTTAAATGGGACCCTGGTCAGACCCCATCATGGAGTACTGTGCTCATTTCTGGTCGCCTCACTACAGGAAGGATGTGGAAACCATAGAAATGGCGCAGAGGAGATTTACAAAGATGTTGCCTGGTTTGGGGAGCATGCCTTATGAAAATAGGTGGAATGAACTTGCCTTTTCTCCTTGAAGTGACAGAGATGAGAGGTAACTTGATAGAGGTGTATAAGATGATGAGAAGCATTGATTGTGCTGATAGTCAGAGGCTTTCTCCCAGGGCTGAAATGGCTAGCATGAGAGGGCACAGATTTAAGGTGCTTGGAAGTAGGTACGGAGGGAATGTCAGAGATAAGTTTTTAACACAGAGCGGTGAGTGTGTGGAATGGGCTGTCAGCAATGGTGGTGGAAGCGGATAAAATAGGGTGTTTTAAGGGACTCCTGGGTAGATACATGGATAGAAAAATAGAGGGCTATGGGTAACCCTAGGTAATTTCTAAAGTAAGGACACATTTGGCACAGTTTTGTGGGCCGAAGAGCCTGTATTGTGCTGTAGGTTTTCTATGATTCTATGCAGCAACTGAACTTTTTAGCCATGTCTGCATATTTTTATTCATTGAGTTGCTGCCACATGATTGATTGATTAGATATTTGCATTAATGAGCAGGTGGGCAGCTTTACCTAATAAGGTGGCCACTGAGTGTATATTAGAAGCAAGGGATTGGCTAGAGATGAGTAGATTGTCTAGTGACCAATGGGGAATCAATATATGGAGCCAGGGGGTGTGAATGTGGTCTTAAATAAATACATCTCATTGATATTCACCAAGGTGAAGGAAGGGGAGGATGGCGAGTTAGGGGAGGAGCACACTAATTTTCTGGAATATGCTTGGATCTTGAAGGGTAAGACATAGGCGCACACTAAGGTGGATACATCTGCTAGGCTTGACTGGATTGATCAGGATACTATAGGAAGGAATGGGAAAGGGCAAAATGTAAAGGGGTATGCTTTCCCACAGAGGATCAAGGTCAAAGTAAATTTAATATCAAAGTAATACACCAGACACAGTACTATGCAAAAGTCTTAAACACATGTAAAAAAATGCCTGTAAACAAAGATGCTTTCAAAAATAATGAAATGAAGACTTCCCAGAAGCTGATCATTTTCTATCAGAAAATTTACTATGTAGAGTTGTAAACAGTGAAAAAAGAAGCTGCACACACAAAATGCTGGAGGAACTCAACAGGTCAGGCAGCATTTATGGAAATGAATAAGCAGTCAATATTTCGAGCCAAGACCCTTCTTCGGGGCTGTGAAGAAAGGGGGAAGACTACCAGAGTAGTAAGGCGGTGGTGGGGGGGGGGGGGGTAGGGGAAGGAGGATAGCTCAAAGGTAATAGTCAGAGCCAAGTGGGTAGAAGAGATAAAGGACTGGAGAGGAAGGAATCTGATAGAAGAGATTGGACCATAAGAGAAAGAAAAGGAGGAGGGGACCCAGAGGGCCTGTTACTGAGCTGTATCTCTAAATAATAAAATAAAAATAAATAATTTCCACCTTTTATTACCTCATTTGATCGCCCACCAACTATCTCTGTGTACCATATCCTTGGCAAATTTCTCCACCTTGATGATTAAAATTAGTTTTAAATTAAATAATCTCTCAGTTTATCATATAGCATGAATTACTATGATCAAAATACTCACATACACTCTTCAGAATAGTATTGTTGAAATACTTGATGTTGCTCAGCAGGCTGTACTGTCCATGGTTCTGAATCTTCGCATTGGCACAGAACGTGAAGAATCTATACTGCAGATACTACAAGTGCAGGAACATCCATTTCTCTAACATACGGTAATATCAACCCCTCCCCCTTCTCGCTTTTACCATTCCCATTCTCACCCCTTCTTCTCACCTCTGGTTCCCCTCCTCCTTCCCTTGCTTCCATAGCCCACTCTCTTTTCCTTTCAGATTCCTGCTTCTTCAGCCCATTACCCTTTCCAGCTTCTCACTTCATCTCCCCTCCGCCCACCCACCTTCTCCCTCACCTGATCTCACCTATCACTTGCCAGCTTGCACCCTTTCCCCTCCCTCACATTCTTTCTACCCCCTTCATTTCTAGTCCTGACAAAATGTCTTCACCTAAAACATCAACATTGCCATAGAGGCTGCCTGACCTGTTGAGATCCCCCAGTGTTTTGTGTGTATTGTTCCAAATTTCCAGCATCTACAGAATCTCTTATGTTAATACTGCAGTTAGTATGTTAGGTATCAGAATCAGGTTTATTATCACCGGCATGTGACATGAAATTTGATAACTTAGCAGCAGCAGTTCAATGCAATACATAATCTAGCAGAGAAAGAAAAAAAATAAGATAAAACATAACAAATAAACATGTAAATCTATTACAAATATTGAATAGATTATCAAACATGTGCAAAAACAGGAATACTGTATATTAAAAAAGTGAGGTAGTGTCCAAAGCTTCAAAGTCCATTTAAGAATCAGATGGCAGAGGGGAAGCTGTTCCTGAATCGCTGAGTGTGTGCCTGCAGGCTTTTGTACCTCCTACCTGATGGTAACAGTGAGAAAAGGGCATGCCCTGAGTGCTGGAGGTCTTTAATAATGGACGCTGCCTTTCTGAGACAGCGCTTCCTAAAGATGTCCTGGGTACTTTATAGGTACTTTGTAATGCCCAAGATGGAGCCGACTAAATTTTCAACCTTCTGCAGCTTCTTTCGGTCCTGTGCAATAGCACCTCCATACCAGACAGTGACACAACCTGTCAGAATGCTCTCCATGGTACAACTATTGAAGTTTTTGAGTGTATTTGTTGACGTGCTAAATTGCTTCAAACTCCTAATAAAGTATAGCTGCTGTCTTGCCTTCTTTATGACTACATCAATATGTTGGAATCAGGTTAGATCCTCAGAGATCTTGACACCCAAGATCTGAATCTTGAAGCTGCTCACTCTCTCCATTTCTGATCCCTCTATGAGGATTGGTATCTGTTCCTTCATCTTACCCTTCCGGAAGTCCACAAACAGCTCTTTCGTCTTACTGACGTTGAGTGCCAGGTTGTTACTGCGGCACCACCCCACTAATTGGCATATCACACTCCTGTACACCCTCTTGTCACCACCTGAGATTCTACCAACAATTATTGTATCGTCAGCAAATTTGTAGATGGTGTTTGAGCTATGCCTAGCCACACTGTCATGGGTATAGAGAGAGTGGAGCAGTGGGCTAAGCACACACCCCTGAGGTGCACCAGTGTTGATTGTCGGCGAAGAGGCTATGTTCTCACCAATCTGCACAGACTGTGGTCTTCTGGTTAGGAAGTTGAGGACTAATTGCAGAGGGAGGTTCTGCAACATTTAGAATTGTGGGAATTATTGTATTAAATGCGAAGCTATAGTCGATAAATAGCCTCCTGACGTAGGTGTTTGTGTTGTCTCAGAGGTCTTAAGCTGTGTGGAGAACCATGGAGATTGCATCTGCTGTTGACCTGTTGTGATGATAGGCAAATTGCAATGGGTCCAGGTCCTTGCTGAAGCAGGAGTTCAGTCTAGTCATAACCAACCTCTCAAAGCATTTCATCACTGTTGATGTGTGTGCTACTGGGTGATAGTCGTTAAGACAGCCCACATTCTTCTTCTTTGGCACTGATATAATTGTTCCCTTTTTAAAGCAAGTGAGAACTTCTGCCCATAGCAGTGAGAGGTTGCAAATATGTCCTTAAATACTCCCGCTAGCTGGTTGGCACAGGTTTTCAGAGCCTTACCAGGTACTCCAGTAGTACGTCACCAGTAGTTCAGTTTGTTGAACTCATCTACAAACTGTAATGGACAAATATGTATCTCTTCTGGGTTAGCAGTGAACAGTTTATCAGGTGTTCAGTATTGTTCCTCTGGAGCCTTAGTTTGTACCCTATTGTTGCTTCTTTTTTCTTCTTCTTCTTCTCCCAGGGATGATTCTTCGGAACTTCGGTAGATCTAGGTACTTACAGGATGAAGTTGCTAGCCACATGCCCAACCCTCGTCCTTTCACAACTGGGCTCAGTGCCATCCATGGTGGAATTCTTGTTTGTTCTGCTACATATTAATTGCTAACCAGGTCAGTGAGTCCTCCTCAAGATCAGGAGGATCAGATATCCTTTCAAACAAGAAGCAAAAGTGCCAAAGGACCTCCAGCCATGCTGTAGAACTCTATGAGCTTCTCTTTAGGAACTGGACTTGGTAAAAAAAAACCAACTTGGAATGGTGATTAAAATGAAAGGTTTCAAGAAGGTAATCTGGTAACATGGGCCATCAAGCTGCAGGTAAAAATTTACTGGAGACAAATCTGAGAAGGAATGTAAAATGAATGGGGTAGAAAAATTAAGCAAAATAAAGTTTTATGTTCTAAAATCTTCAAAGGTGGTAGCAGAGTTTCCAAGCTTTTGCAAAGCACATGAATTTATTAATTTTACAAGAATGTTGTCAGGACTTAAGGGTCTGAGTTAAAGAAAAAGGGTTGAATAGGTTAGGAGTTTATTCCCTGGAGTTCAGGAGAATGAGGGGAGATTTGACAGTGGTATTCAAAATTATGAGGGGTATGGATAGTGTAAATACAGGCAAGGCTTTTACCACTGCAGTCGCGTGAGACTAGAACTACAGGTCATAGACTGAGGGTGAAAGGAGAAATATTTAAGGGAAACTTGAGGGGGAACTTCTTCACTGAGAGGGTGGTGAGAATGTGGAACAAGCTGCCAGCAGAAGTGGTGGATGTGGGTTTGATTTCAATATTTAAGAAAAATTTGGATAAATAAATACATGGATGGCCAGGATATGGAGGGCTGTGGTGCAGGTGCAGGTCAATGGGACCACGCAGAGTAGATGGGTCAGCATGTACTAGATGGGCTGAAGGACCTGTTTCTGTGCTGCAGTGCTCTATGACTCCATGACTCTTTAATTCCGATAGTTGGTGATGCAAGGACACAGAATACAAAAGCCAGGAAATTCCACTATGCATTTATAAAGCATAAGTCAACCCTACCCAAGTATTGTATTCAGTTTGAAATGCTTCAACAAGGATGTAAACATCCTTGCTTTTGTTGGCCAGGGTGAGGGGGTAGGGGGTTGTGGCAGAATGGTAGCAGTCATTTGGAAAGACAGAGGAAGGCTTAGTCTGTGAGGGGAGAAGGTCAAGAGGGGATTTAACAGTGATAATTAAGAATCATAGTTTTTCATAAGTGAAGTGGTAAAGATCAAGTCAAAGTCAAAGTAAATTTATTATCAAAGTACATATATGTCTTCATTATTACCTTGATTCATCTTCTTGTTGGCATTCAGAGGAAAATAAAGAAATACAACAGAATTTATGAAAAACTCTACATAAATAAGGGACTGTTTAGGCTTAAAACTTATTTCATCATTCAGGGACAATTTATAAATCAAAACAAGTTGGTGGCCAAAGGTGAACAAGCAGCCCCAGAATGGACATGACAAGCCCCTTCCCAAAGGCGCCACCCCTCCAAGGACACCCCATATAATGCACAGTATGTCAGCAATAATAAAGTTGGTTTTGATAATAAATCTGATCCTGATTCATTTCGGGGAACAAGGGAAGATTTGTAAAGTTCATTTCTCTTCATTGGGTTCTCTCTGAAGAGAACTGGGCTATGCACATCTATACCAGTAGGGAGTATCCTAACAAGCTGCATCACTGGAATGGAAATTGCGCTGTGGCGGACAGGAAGGCTCCTCAATGGCTGGTCAAAGCTGCTCAACCCATCATCAGCACCAGCCGGCCCGCCATCAAGGTCACATATTCAGAAAGGTGCCGGAAAAGGCCAGTAACATCATGAAGGAACCCAGCCACCCTGCTCATGGGCTGTTGTCCCACTCCATTCAGGGAGGAGGCTGTGTAGCATCTATGTGAGGACCACCAGACTCAAAAACAGTTCCTTTCTTCAATCAATAACACCTTCACCCACTAACCCACCCCCCCAATGCCCCCAGCCACCAATACTTTATCAGTTCCTGTCAGTCTTCTTATGTCCAGACATTCTTATGCCTAGCATCACTTTATGGACATAAGATCAATCTATGTATACAGCTATCTTATGTATTTATATTTATTGTGCTTTTTATCTTATTGTGTTATTTCTTGTGCTGCATTGGATCGGGGGTAACAATTATTTCATTCTCCCTTACACTTGTATACTGGAAATGACATCAAACAATCTCAAAAAGAGAGACTGTGTGTATTGGCGGTGGAAGGAACAATAATATTCTGGGCCAGGAC
This sequence comes from Hypanus sabinus, assembly GCF_030144855.1. Taxonomy (NCBI): domain Eukaryota; kingdom Metazoa; phylum Chordata; class Chondrichthyes; order Myliobatiformes; family Dasyatidae; genus Hypanus; species Hypanus sabinus. Next base: position 169,113,043 of record NC_082713.1, read on the forward strand.
CACACACAGTTAGTATGCTTCCAACGCAGTTGGAAATGTTCTCAAAGCAGCTGTGTTCATTTTGTCTGCACTGTTAGCTCTGTCGTAGCAGAGCATTGATATAAACTGCTCGCCTACATTCTGCTGGGATATTGTCAGCTGCCAGGGAGAAGGCATACTGCAGTTACACCCAAAGACATTGCATTGGAAGGAACCTTAGGTAAACTGGCAAAAGAAAGCCTGAAGTAGTCCTTCTCTTTCACCATCCCAAATACAGCTTTTTACATTCTTGATGACTTGTATAAATTTTATTTTATACAGCGCGGAATAGGCCTTCAAGCCACACTGCCCAGCTAACCCGACAACCTCAATTTAACCCTCACCCAGTCACAGGATAACTTACAGTCAATCTTCCCTCTAAGGTGTGTGCAAGTACACGCGCACGTCTTTTGCTACTAGCACACAAAGGAATTTAAACTGCACACAAGTGTTTGTCACTCTCCACCTCGTTGGCATGTTGAGTATATTTCACGATTGTACATAATCACATTTCCTTCCTCGGTTTCTGACGCAGACAATGTTGAAAATGTGGAGTTTGCAATGATTTGTCTGCAGATTTTAGAAATGGCTTATTTATACCATTTTTACTGAAGAAGTTATTGTTTCGCTGTGTCAATTTCCAATGAAACAAAGGGCATACGGTGCAAAAGAACTGCTAGCTCATTTAAAGTGGAGTGGCTTAATGAAACAGTACCAACTGCTACACCAAAAGTTCATGAGGTCAGGAATGTGCAGCTATGTGCAGCACAGTCCAGAAACTGGTGGTACTGGCTTGTATTGTTGTGATGCAAAAGTTGCTGGATAATTTGCAAGTAAGAAGAAGTGGAGTGATACATGGACACTTGACTTTTTAAATTAGCAATCAAATCACATATGGCAAGAAAATCCATCATTACCCACGACAGGCCTGCTACGTATGTTTTGTGAGAGTGCAAATGAACGAGAACAAAAATGATCAAACTCCGAGGAGATCTAAGTTCTTATTGACAATGTTTTGCTAGCTGTTCAAATGAATACATCTCTGTATTAAATTCAGTGCACACATGTTGTCATGCGACAAAAATTGCACAGCATAAAATTTTTGCACACACTAGTCGTTACAAGTTAGAGGGAACCTTGTTTAAAACAACCAATTAATCTACCCATCTACACAGTACATCTTTGCACTGTGGGTGGAAACCAGAACATTTGGGCAAAACACAGGATTCTATGGGTGAAACATATAGAGACTCCTTACAGAGGACATCGGGTTTGAACTATGAACTCCAAAACTCTAAGGTCACATGAACTGCTGTGCTACTGTGGCACCCAGTTGTGGAACAAAGAATGGGAAAAGAAAATGGCTCTCACCAGGAAGTTGTTCTTTCTCCTCTGGAGCATAGAAGACTGAGGGATGATCATAAAGTGGTGTGCAGTTTCGTGGGGTGGATGGGCAGGGCAAGTGCACTCAGTCTTTTTCCCAGGTGTGGAAAATCAAGAGCTAGAGGGCATAGGTTTAAGGTGAAAGTGAAGGAACTTGAGGGGCAACTTTTTGAACGTGTGTGTCTATGTGGAGCGAACTTCCAGTGGGAGTGATTGAGGCAGTCACAGCAACAACTTTTAAAAGACATGTGGACAGGTACATAGATAGGAAAGGTTTACAGGGGTGCGGGCCAAATACTGGCAAAAGGGGATAACTGAAGCTGGCATCTAGGTTGGCGTGGACTACTTGGGCCAAATGTAGGCAAATGAGACTTGCCTCGATAGACATCTTGTTCAGCAAGGACTAGTTGCACTAAAAGGACCTGGCTCCATATTGAATGGCTATATGACTCTACAACTAAGTAGGCAACATGACTCCAAAAAGGGTCCAAAGTGAAAGCTCAAGTTTAGCCTTGGGTCACATCCCACAAACTATGTTCAAACTTCTCCCAGACCTAGGGGATGTAGGAAGCACCCCCTGCATCCTAGGACTGGATAAGTAGATTGCAGCAGAGTCCACACTTGGGGAGTATTAGCTTGCCTGTAACACATGTTGGAATACTGAGGATTAGATGTACTGGGTGAAGAAAAGGTATTTTTCTTTCACAGATTCTTTCTGCATAGTGTGTGCCCACTGCCGGCCACACCATGCCTTTGTAGGGCACCTCGATAGTGTAGCTGTTAATGCAATGCTATTACACCTGAGGGTGTTGGAGTTTGGAATTTGAATTCTGTCGGATCTCAGTAATTTTCAATCCCCACGTACTTTTAGAAGTTCGAGAATGAATGAAAGACTTTGATTCTTCACGATCATTTATTTCAAAGTTTAAACAAAGTATACCAACCATGTGAAACGAAGTTGGGAGCTGACAGAGCACAAAAGATCAAAGACATAAGGAAAGTTTTAAAATGGTGCTTTTGAAAAATCTGTTCGTAAGGAGTCTGTATGTCCTTTCCATGAGAGGGTGCTCTGGTTTCTTCCCACTGTCCAAAGACATACTGGTTAGTAGGTTATTTGGTCATTGTAAATTGTCCCGTGATCAGGTTAGGGTTAATTAGGTACAATGCTGGGCGGTGCATGTTGTCGGGCCAAAAGATCTGTTCTATACTGTATCTCTAAATAAAATAAAATAAAAAGTCAAGTACACAACTTGGAAAGTTACCAACTTCTGTAGTTTCTTCCACAAACCCAGGACATCCTGAAGCACATTAGAGTCAGAGTCAAAGTCTAGCTTGTCATCGGTGCAAGTCCATGTATGCTCAGGTCCAATGAAAAAATTACTTGCAAAAGAATCTCGGATTCCAAGCATCAGATAAGCAGCATTCACAAAAAAACCCAGAAATTATGAGAAATTTTTAAAAGAGATAACACAATTAAAATAAATAAAATCAAAGTCAATTTTAATGCACATTGATAGTGTTGCTAAAACTGTAGTGACTATGGTTTTGCTGGTTGTTTCAAGAACTGTGTTGTGGCATGCACTCGTAGGACTGGAAGAGCGTCAGGTTCTCCCTGTCATGGCAGATGAGGCACCGACTCAACCCGGGTGCTGAAGCAAGCAGCTTCAGTCATGGGAAGCACCGACAACGGCTCAACCCCAGGAGCAGAGAGCCGCAGATTCCCCATGAAGAGGAGGTTAGGCATGGGAATACCTACAGAGCCTCGGAGGACTGAGCGACACCACGAGACAAATCAGTCTATGCAACACAATAACCCCGTTAAGGCACTAAATGTGAGTCCTCTTTAAACAATCATAGAATGCAGGAAACACATGTCAGTCACAATTAACTTGGCAAGATTAAACCAAAAACACAAGGCTTAATGGCACTAGTTAATATAACAGTTATCAAAAACAAGGGCTCAAGAAACATAGATCAACGTTCTACGGCAAGCCGCAGAGGCCTGCATGGATCATGACAAACTGAATGGTTGATGGGAAGCAATTGTTCCTGAACCTGGTAGTGTGGGACGTCAGGCTTCTGCTTCTCCTGACTGATGGTACTGTGAGAAGATGGCATGGCCCGGATGGTGGGGACCTTTAATGGTGGATGTTGCCTTCATGAGGTAGTGCCTGATGTAGATACTACTGTTAGTAGAGAGGGATGCATTGGGTAGTATCCACTACTCTCTGCAGCGTCTTATGGTCCTGTCGTTGGAATTGCTGTCCCAGACCATGAAGCAGCCAGTCAGGATATTTTCAACAGTACACCCAAACAAGATTCATCTGCAGAACATTGAAGAGTGTTTAGTAACAAGCTGAATCTTCATAACCTTCTAGGAAGATAGAGGTACTGGTACAATTCCTGGGAAAAATAAGACCGAAACCCCTCTACTTCACCCTAGGAAATAGAGGGGCGAGGATGGGGTCAATGTGCACAGGTGGATCGTTATGCATTGGAGCATAATGAATACTTCAATGAATAAAGGATTGGAGCAGTTTGTGTACATTGTTGTAGATTCCAGCATCTGTCGAATCTTGTGTCTCTTGTGGCCTATTAAACAAAATTTAATAGCCTCTTGTGTCTCATGACTGATTGGGCTACTGACTCACCTCCACCTATAATTCCCATATTCATAACTCCCCTGCTCTGCAAAAATCAATCTGTTTCTTAAATATATTTAATAAGTTACCCTCTGCTGTTCCCATGGGCAGAGGAATCCATAGATTCACCGCTCTCTGGGAAAAGCAGTTCCTCCTATGTCCTATACTTTATCTATGTGGTGTAGATAGGGTAAATGCAAACAGACTTTTTCCATTGAGGTTGGGTGAGACAAGAACATGAGATGATGGATTAAGGGTGAACAGCAAAATATTTCAGGCGAAACTTCTTCCCTCAGAGGGTGGTGAGAGTGTGGAACGAGCTGCCAGTGGTGGTGGGGGGTCCGGTTTCGATTGCAACATTTAAGAGAACTTTGGACAGGTACATGGATGGTAGAGGTATGGAGGGCTGTGGTCCTGGTGCACGTTGATGGGAGTGGGCAGTTCAAATGGTTTTGACATGGACTAGCTGGGTCGAAGGGCTTGTTTCTGTGCTGAAGTGTTCAATGACTCCTCCACCCTAAATCTATTCCCTGAATCTAATTTATTGATTTACTTAGTGATAGAGTGGCCCTTCGAGCCACAACACCCTAGCATCCCCACAACAACGATTAACCCTAATCTAATCATGGGACAATTCACAATGACCAATTAACCTACCTGGTACGTCTTTGGACTCTGGGAGGCACCTGGAGCACCCAGGGAAAGCCCATGCAAGCCACAGGGAGGGTGTACAGATGCTCCTTACGGAATGTTGCTGGAATTGAACTCCGAGCTCCAGAACTCTGAGCTGTAATAGCGTGGTGCTGACCGTTACAGAACTGTGGCACTAGAGGGCTATATCCCCAACTTCTAGTCTCACCTATCATTGCAAACACTGTTTTACCTCCATCTTATCCATCCCTTTCATAATGTTGTACGCTTCTATAAGATCCTCACCCATTCCTGTGAATTCCAGTGAGTAGAATCACTGTAGTAATAGCTGACAATACTACAAAGTTATACATAAAGATAATGGATCCAGCCTCCCCTCAAACAGCACATCACAGGAACCAGTCTATACTACTTGCTGCCTCAGTAAAATAGCCAGCATAATCAAAGACCTCACCCACCCCAAACATGCTCTCTTCTCCCCTCCCCCATAGGGCAGATTACACAAAAATCTGAACACACGTATCACCAGGCTAAGGACAGCTTTTATCCCACTGTCATCAGACACTTGAATGGACCTCTCATATGATAATATGAACTCTACGCCTTAAAATCTACATCGTTATGATCTTGTATTTTATCGTTCACCTGCACTGGACTTTTTCCCTGGCTTTTACAATTTGTTCCGGATTGCCAGTGTTAACCTTGTTCTACCTCAATACACCTTGCAATCAATTGATCTGCTTGAACAGTATGTAAGAAAAACTTTTTGGTGTACAGATTCATACAGCACTACAGCACTGGAACAGTCCCTTCAGCCCATCTAGTTAATGCCAAACTGATATTCTGCCTAGTCTGATTCACCTGCACATGGACAATAGCTCTATCTTAGTGTATGTGGCAAAAACAATACTCTGTGAAGCAAAATGTTGGCTGAAACTACCAAAAGGGGAGAAATCTAATAACAAGAGTATTAGATGGGGTATGTGCTGGGGTGGAGATAACCACCAAAGGAGGTGTGAGGTGCTCTTTCCTTCCTCTGTTCTGCAGGCCCACCTTGGGCAAGGTGTGGCACCTGCTTAGTTCCGATCAGGGTCACAAGAAGCCATGGGAGCAGGAGGTGGATGGTCAGGTGAGCAACTGGTGCACATTGCAAATCCTGGCTATCTGATCATTGATACCAGGCAGACAATCTCTGAAGAGTATTGATAATGGCTGGGATCACCCATCATGCAAAGACACTGCCCAGAACTAGGCAGTAGCAAACCACTTCTGTAGAAAACTTTGCAAAGAACAGTCATGGCCATGGAAAGGCCACATCGTACCACACAGCACATAATGATGATGATGATTAGACAAGAATTAGGGAAAGTCAATTGGGAGCAGCTGTCTGTAGGCAAATGCATATCCGGTATATGGGAGCCTTTTTAAGGTTTGTTGACAAGCTGGTGGAGGGACTCAGCATGTTGATCAACATCTTTGCAACATGGAATACCACAGCACAATACAGTCCCTTCAGCCCACGATGTTGTGCCAACCTTTTAACTTATTCCAAGGTCAATCTAATCCTTCCCTCCTCCACAGCCCTCCATTTTTCTTTCATTTATATATTTATCTAAAAGTCTCTTAAATTCCCTTAATGTATCTGCCTCTACCTCTACACCTGGCAATGTGTTCCATGCACCCACCGTTCTCTTTCTAAAACACCTACTTCTGATCCCCCCCATGCTTTCCTCCAATCACTTTAAAATAATAAATACAAGAAAATTTGCAGTTGTTGGAAATCCAAAGCAACATACATAAAATGCAGGAGGACCTCAGCAAGTCAGGCAGCAACTATGGAGAGGAATAAACAGTCGACCTTTTGGGCTGAGACCCTTCATCAGGGCTAGAAAGGAAGTGGACCATGGGAGAAAGGGAAGGGGAAGGTGACAGGTATGTGAGAAGAGGTAAAAGGCCAAAGAGGGCAATAGAAGAAGAGAGGAGAGGGATGGTGAAAAAAATTATCAGAAGGAGAAGTTGGTATTCATGCCATCAGATTAGAGGTTACACAGATGGAATATAAGCTGTTGCTCCTCCACCCTTAGGGTGGCTTTATCTTGGTTCAAGAGGAGGCCATGGACCAATATGTCAGAACAGGAATAGGAATTGGAATTAAAATCTTTGGCCACTGGGAAGTTTGGCTTTTGGTGGATGGAGGAAGGTACTTCACAAAGTGGTTCCCAAATTTGCAATGAGTCTCACCAATGTCATGCCTGCTTGTATTAACCATTTCCACCCTGGAAAAAGAAATGACCTCATTGGGTGCAAAATGGACAGTCTATGTTTCAGTTCTAAATCCTGCATCAGATCTGCACCCTTGCTCCAGATTCCAGTATCTGCACACTCTTATGTCTTTTGATCAGAGTTCTGGACCCGTAAAACTGAAAGAAAGGCAAAGTTTGCAATTCTTAAATGACTACTCAAAAAGCAACAGGCTTATTTTCCCTAGCATATGGACTCTAAACCTTGAGAGTATATGTCTAATGGAAGAGAGGAGAGATTTAAAAGGGATCTGACAGGCAATTCTTTTCACACAAGACAGTGGTGGATGTGGCAGAAGAAGTGGCAGAGTTGAATGCAATTACAATCTTTTAAAGGCACTTGGAGAGGTGACAGGTATGGATCAGCACAAGAGGTTCTGCAGATGTTGGAAATCTCAATCAAAGCACACAAAATGCTGAAGGAACTCGACAGATCACCAACATCTATGGAGCTGAGAAAATGATCGCAATTCAGGTGTAGACCCTTCATCTGGACAAATCTCAGCCTGAAACGTTGTTTCCTGCCTGATCTATTGAGGTCCTCCAGCACTTTTTAGGTGCATGGATGGGAGAGGTTTAGAGGGATAACCCTTCCATCCAGGTCATGCTCTCTTCTTGCTGCTGCGATCTGACAGAAGACATATGAGCCTTTCAGCCCAACACCAAAATAATTCTGTAACTATGGACTCACTTTCAAGGACTCTACAACTCATGTTCTCAGTGTTATGTATGTAGTTATGTATTATCTATCTGTCTGCCTATTTATGTATTTATTTATTTATTTATTGTATTTGCACAGTGGTTGCTTTGTTTGTGTGCAGTTTTTCATTGATTCCATTGTCTTTCTATCTCAGGGTAGTATATGGTGACATATACATCTTTGATAATGTACTTTGGAGATGGGTCAAATGGAGACAGCTGAGACTAGGTCAGAATGGCACCTTGGTCGGCATAAACACATTGGTCAGAAGAATGGATATCCATGCAGTATTATTCCAGGACTCTGTGACTGCATCAGAAAGCTCTTGAAACCAGGTTGCAGAACAGCATTATTTATTGCAGTCCATGGCTTCTTGGTGAACGGACAGACAGTTGAAGTTCGCTGAGCATTCCTAGAATCTCATCAATGCGCTGACCTTCCCTCAGACTGGACACTTCTGCCTTCATCTCTGCCTGCAAAGCTCCTGTGCTGTCAGCAGTGCGGACCAGCAAGAAAGCCTCTTCAAACTGTCCCCCACACCACAGCACAACCCCCCCCCCCCCCGCATTAGTTTGTAATACAGATTGTCCAAATTTCCTTTGAATCCACAGATTGTAGGAAGAATTTCCGGAACATTTGAACAAAACAATTTTCTGAACCCTAAACGTGCATGCAGGCAAAAAAATTAGGAGAGTCACCTTTAACCTCGAGCCATTATCATGGTTAATGTTTGCAGTAGAATCTCTAAAAGAACGTATTGTTGCTTGTTGCTAGGTCTTCCCTAGCAACCTCAATGCCACGCTGTTGCTGTAATGGTTTAGAATGGGGCTCTTTGTCGAATGGTTTTTGTCACACCCCTATACCTCCAACCTCTCCCAGCCCCCACTCTCCAAAACTTGTCCTTATCAACAGGAAGATATGATAAAAGAGGAAAGTGGTGCTTCCAATGGTTTGTGCCTCAATCACGGGCAAACATTTCTAAGAAATATTTAAGACTGTCACATTTTGCTCTTGGGACCAGCCTATCCACTATCAAGGATGTACATACAGAAAGGTGCCAGAAAAAAAAAGGCAGCTACATCAGGAATGATCCCACCCACCCTGCTCATGGTCTGTTTGCTCCGTTCCTGTCAGTGAGGAGGCTACCTAGCATCTATGCTAGGACCACCAGACTCAAAAACAGTTACTTTCCCCAAGCAGTAAGGCTGATCAACACCTCCACCCACTAACCCAGCGCTGGCCTCCACATCCCCAGCACCACTACTTCATCATTTCCTATCAGTCACTTTACATCCTTACATACAGACACACTTGTACCTAATGTCATTTTATGCACATATAATCAATCTGCTCTCTCTCTCTCTCTCTCTCTCTCTCTCTCTCTCTCTCTCTCTGTCTATCTGTCTAACTATCTTTATATATACAATATCTTATGTATTTATACAGTATGTATTGTGCTTTTATTATAATGTCCTTTATGCTTATTGTGGGGTTTTTTTGGAGCTGCATTAGATCTGGTTAACAGTTATTTCATTCTTCTTTACACTTGTATACCGGAAATGACATTGAACAATCTTGAATGTTGTATTACATTTAGTATCAAAGGAAGAGTACAAACTATCATAACTTTTAAAATAGTCTTATAAAACTCTTAGTCAGGATGCTGTAGTTCAGGTAACAATCAAGAAGAAATGGAGTATATTTAAAGTGGAGTTTGGTAGGTACTTGATTAATTAAGATGATAAAAGTTACAGATGGAAGGCAGGAGAATAGGATTGAGAAGGATAATAAATCAGCCATGATGGAATGGTGGTGTAGAGTCAATGGGTCAAGTGGCCTGATTCTGCTCTTGTGTCTAAATGTGTTATGTTTCAGTTGTGCAGGGAGATTGAAGAAGGTTGGTTCTTGTCCTTTGGGTAGTAGAAGTCTACTAGGTGATTTAATAGAGGTAATCAAGATGTGAGGAAAGGTTAGGATGAAAGATTTCACCGCATTTGGCTAGGTAACAGAAGGTGTAAGATTTAAGTAACCAGGGATGAATTTTTTTTATGCTCTTAGCTGTGCCAGTCTGGAACGTGCTTCTGAGAGGTGGTGGAAACAGATTCAGTAGGTACTTTCTTGAAGGAATTGCATAACTGGTGAAAAGGATAAAGATATTCAGGCTTGAGAGTTCTTGCAAAGGGCTGCCAGAAGATGAAGGGAGGAATGGTCAAGTCACACCTACTATCAAGGGAAAATAAACAGATGCTGGAAATAAATCACACTTAAGAGATTTGATTTTGCAGAGTCCTGATGAGGGATCTCGGACCGAAATGTTGACTGTTTACTCTTTTCCATAGATACTACCTGGCCTGCTGAGTTCCTCCAGCATTTTGAGTGGGAAGTCATATCAACTGTTCCATAAAACCCAGGATGTCCCTCTGAATGCATTTATCAGAATTGAAACCATTTATCAAGGATCAACTTTATTTGCCATATATATTTACATATATTAGGAATTTGCTGTGGTGTCACGGAGTGGCATGCAACAAAAAACAACATTCAACAATTATAAAGAATGAAGAATAGAGATATGGAATAAAATGTACATAAATCCCATGTAAACAGCTTTATAAACTATGGTTTTAAGTGCTCAGAGTGCAGTGCAGTGAGGACGATGCAGTAGATAAAGGAGGGTGTGCACGTGTACGCACACATCTTTCACTACTAGCACACAAAGGAGCTCAAACTGTGCACAAAATATTGTCACCCACTACCTCGTTGGCATGTTAAGTATATTTCACGACCGTACACAATCACTTTTCCTTTTCCAGTCTCTGATGCATATGGTGTTGACAATGTGGAGTTTGCAATGGTTTGTTTGCAGATTTTAGAACTGTTTTATTTAGACTGTTTATATGGAAGAAATTATAGATTCACTATGTTGGGTTCACTTAAAAACGGAATAGCTTAATGAAACAGTGGAAACTGCTACACCGAAAGCTCATGAGATCAGGAACATGCAGTTATGAGAAATATTTATGAGCACTACTAGCTGTTAAAATGAATATCTATATATAAATTTCAGTCCACACATGTTGTTGTTACTGGGCAAAAAATTGCACCACACAAGATTTTTGCACACAGTGGGCATTGCAAATTCAAGAGAACATTAACATTGGGGGTGGTTGGAGGGGACTAACTAGAATGATTGATCAGATTAACTGTCTGGGGGGAGAAACTTTTATGATAGTGTGAAGTTTTTGTTTTAATAGCTCTTTAGCGCTTTCCAGAAGGGTATTTATGAAAAAGGCCATTTGGAGAGTGGGTAATGCTCATAATGTTTTTTTTCCTGCCCATGTCCCTACCCTGGACATGTAGAAATCCTGCAGTGATAGTAGACTGCAGCTAAATTGAGGTCATATCATAAGTCAGCATCTGATGCCCCAGAAGAAAAGTGAGACAGAAGCATTCTGCTGAGGACATTAAGCTCTTTACTTCTTTCTAGGACATAGAGAGGTCATAAATAGGGTCCATAAAACCATAAGATGTAGTAGCAACCTCACTCTCCTGCCTTCTTGATTAGACAGGGAAAACATCATGCCCTGTCTAATCAAGAATCTATCAACCTCAGCCTTAAATATACCCAATTACATGACCTCCACAGCTGTCCATTATGACAAGTTCCACAGATACATCGCTCTCTAGCAAAAAAGAATTCTTCCTCCTCTCCATTCTAAATGGATGTCCCTCTATCTGAGCAGTGTCCTCTGGGTCTTAAACTTGCCCAGCATAGGAAACATCCCCTCCACACCCACTGTATTGAGGCCTTTCGACGTTTGTTAGGTTTCAATGAGATCCCCTCTCATTCTTTAGAATTCCAATCAGCACAGGTCCAGAGCCTTCAAACACTCCTCATGTGATTAACATTTTCAACAGGTTTCAATAGGTGCATTTAATGTCAGAGAAATGTATACAATATACATCCCGAAATTCCTTTTCTTCACAGACATCCATGAAAACAGAGGAGTGCCCCAAAGAGTGAATGACAGTTAAATGTTAGAACCCCAAATCCCCCCAGCTCCCCCCTCCCATGCACAAGCAGCAGCAACCTGATGGCCCCAGCCCCCACCAGCAAAATAGCATCGCCCCCCCACCGAGCACTCAAGCGTGCAGCAAACCATTAATAAACACACAGACTTGCAGTACCCCAAAGACTACTCATTCACCCAGTAATTCAACATACCACAGGCTCTCTCTCTCTCTCTCTCTCTCTCTCTCTCTCTCTCTCTCTCTCTCCCTCTCTCCTGAATAAAAGAAAAAGAGGTGTCCCCAGTTCACAGTGAGAGGGGAGACATAACAAAACAACTTGCCGATTTATGGTGTTAAAAGTCTGTTGTGTCGATTTTTCCAAGCTCTGTGCCCAAAGAACTCGGGTCTTGCTGCTTTTTATCTTCTGTGCACTTCCACGACACATCGGGGTGGTGGCACCGGCCTCGAATCCAGCCACCTCCAATGCCAGGAAAATCCAGCAGCCTGAAGGTGTGCTAGTCATCCAGGCCACGTCCTTGGCATATCAAAAAGCAGCCAGTCGTGAGGCTCTGACAGCGGGTCCCATTTCCAGAAGGAACCAAAGTCAGCATGTAACTCCAGGTCAGGGTTTTCAAAAGAATCTTGAACAAGAAGTAAAGAGATATTAAAGTTAGAAATAGAGCTGTTTCCAGGAACCATTCTACTGAAGGTCCTTTGAACCTGCTTCAATGTCAGCACATCCTTCCTTAGATATAGGGCCCAAAATTGTTCGTGGTACTCTTAAGAGCAGCCTCAGCAGTGCCTTATAAAGCTTCAGCATTACATCCCTGCTGTTATATTCGAGTCCTCCTGATGGGAACAATTGAATTTATTCACTGGAATGTATCAGACTGAAGGGTGACCGCATAGAAGTGTATGAAAACATGAGGGACATAAATAGGTGAATGGACACAGAGCTTTCCCAGGACTGGAGGGCACAGGTTTCAGGCAAGAAGGGAGTGATTTCATAGGGCTATTTTTTTTTTCACCAGGCTGTCGTCTGATTTTGGAATGATCTCCCAGAGAAGGTGGTTGAGGTAGATACATTAAGAACATTTACCACTTATTTGGACAGATACATGATAGCACAGATTTAAGATAAGAGATCAGATTAACTCTATTAGTCATGTGCACATCAAACATACAGCGAAATGTGTCATTTATGTCAACGACCAACACAGTCCAAAGATGTGCTGGGAGCAGCCTGCCATGGTTCTGGTGCCAGCATCAAGTCCAGACAAATAGGACTACCTCAGCTGGACGATTTAATTGGCATGGGTTGAAGGGCTCATTTCCTTGCTGTGTCTGTATGACTTGAATAAAGCACTGGACAGCTCACAATCAGAATCAGGTTTAATATCACCAGCGTATGTCATGAAAAGTGTTGGCTTTATGGCAGCAGTACAATGAAATAAATAATAATTGAAACATACTGTGAATTACTGTAGCTGGGACCCATGCAAGTGATCATGGGTCCACCGTTTGTTTGTAGGAAATGGGAGGAACCGATGGAGAAATTATTGAGAGTGAGGACACGTTCCACCAGACAGAGGAGAGTGGTGGTGGAGGGAACTGGTTTGGTCTGGTGTCCGGAAAGAAATGGAGAACTTTGACCCCTCCTGATGGGGGGTGGTGGAGGTGTATAAGGACTTGTTCCTGCCCCACTGAACTTATATCTGTGTACTTCACTCAGTTTTATCCCCCTGGTTCAATCCCTTCCTACCTACATCTCTGACACTTCACACACTCTTGATCTTTTCAATAATTACATTCTTTACTAGAATGTTACCTGGGTTTCAGCACCTAAGTTACAGGGAAAGGCTCAACAAGTTAGGTCTTTATTCTTTGGAGTGTAGAAAGTTGAGGGGGGACTTGATAGAGGTATTTAAAATGAGGGGAATAGATAGAGTTGACGTGGATAGGCTTTTTCCATTGAGAGTAGGGGAGATTCAAACAAGAGGACATGATTTGAGAGTTAGGGGGCAAAAGTTTAAGGGTAACACGAGGGGGAATTTCTTTACTTCAGAGAGTGGTAGCTGTGTGGAATGAGCTTCCAGTAGAAGTGGTAGAGGCAGGTTCGGTATTGTCATTTAAAGGAAAATTGGATAGGTATATGGACAGGAAAGGAATGGAGGGTTATGGGCTGAATGCAGGTCAGTGGGACTAGATGAGAGTAAGTATCGGCATGGACTAGAAGGGCCGAGATGGTCTGTTTCCGTGCTGTAATTGTTATATGGTTATAATTTCAAGTTCCCTGACCCCAGTCAACTTATTTTCACTATGGATGTCCAGTCCCTATTTATCTCCCCCATCAGGAAGGCCTCAAAGCTCTCCACCCACCCACCCACCCACTCACTCACACACAGAGACAAACATCCATCTCCAGGACACACCACTTCTGGCCTCCAGTCCTTGGTTCCAGCCTCTCCGAGGCCCCAATCGTCAAGCCTCCAGTCTGCACTCCCTGACTCAGACTCACACACATTAGGCCTCTGACCTCCGGACACGCCAAACAATGTTTCCTTTGTAACACACACACAAAATACTGAAGGAAATCAGCAGGCCAGGCAGCATCAATGGAAAAGAGTAAATAAGGTATGCTTCTGGCCAAGACCCTTCATCATACAGGAAAAAAAAACAGGAGTTGTCACAATAAAAAAGTGGGGGAAGGGGAGAAAGAAGTACAAGGTTGTAGGTAATAGGTGAAACTGGGAGGGGGGAGAAGGGTGAAGTTAAGAGCTGGGAAGTTAATTGGTGAAAGAGATAAAGGGCTGGAGAAAGGAGGATCTGATAGGAGAGTGTAAAAGACCATGGAAGAAAGGGAAGGGGGAGGAGCAGCATGGGGGTGGGGAGATGGCCAAGTAGGGAAATAAGGTGAGAAAGGGAAACAGCAATGGGGAATGGTGAAGGGGGGCAATTACTAGAAGTTTGAGAAATTGATGTTCATGCCAACAGATTGTATCCTGATGGACCTTGTACACACTGAACCTTAAAGTGGATGGGCTACAGCGGCGGAAGACCACTAACATTTACTCCGTGGTCACTTTACAGGAGTCACAGGTCGATAGGGTCATAAAGAAAGCTTTTGGTACATTGGCCTTCATAAATATGAAAACTGAGTACAGGAGATGGGATGTTATGTTGAAGTTGTATAAGATGCTGATACAGCCTAATCTGGAAAATTGTGAGCAGTTCTGGTCACCTACCTACTAGAAAGATATCAATAAAATTGGAAGAGTGCAGAGAAAATTTACAACTATATTGCTGAGACTTCAATACCTGAGTTATAGGGGAAGGTTGTTTAGGTTAGAACTTCATTCCCTGGAATGAAGGGAATACGGGGAGATTTAATACTGATGTACAAAATTACGAGGGGTATAGATAAAGTTAATGCATGCAGGCTTTTTCCACTGAGGTTAAGTAAGACTAGAGCTAGAGGTCACGGGTTAAGGGTGAAAGGTGGAATGTTTAAGGGGAACATGAGGAGGAACTTCACTCAGCGAGTGGTGCAAACGTGGAACGAGCTGCAAGTGGAAGTGGCAGATGAGGGTTCAATTGCTATTTTAAGAGCTATTTGGATAAGTACATGGATGGGAGGGATATAGAGGCCTATGGTCCATGTGCAGCTTGATGGCTTCTCAAACTCCATTCTCCTGCCTCCTCCCCATAACCTTTGATGCCCTTACTAGTCAAGAATCTATCGAACTCTATTGGATTTAAATATATCCAATGATTTTGCCTCCACAGCCAACTTTGGCAATGAATTCCACAGATTCACCATCCTTTGGCGAAAGAAATTCCTCCTCATCTCTGTTCTAAATGGACGTCCCTCTATTCTGAGGCTGTACCCTCTGGTCCTTGACTCCTCCACTATAGGAAACATCCTCTGCAGTCTTTTCAAAGTTCAATGGATTTCAATGAAATCTTCCTTCCCTCATTCATCTAAACTCCAGTGAGTACAGGACCAAATCTATCAAATGCTCCTCATGTGTTAACCTTTTCATTCCCAGGATCATTCTTGTAAACCTTCTTTAGATTCTCTCCAATGCCAGCACACCCTTTCTCAGATACGGCACCGAAAATTGCTCACAGAGCTCCAAATGCAAGGAGCAGCATGGCAGTGTGGTAGGTGCCATAATCGCATTAGAGCATCAGGCTTCAGTTCCCTTTGCTGCCTGTAAGGAGTTTGCACGTTCAGCCCATGATCGCATGGGTTTCTTCCAGGTGCTCTGGTTTCTTCCCGCATTCTATAGACGTATGAATTGGGGCATGCTATGTTGGCACTGACAGTGTGGAAACACTTGGAGATGAATCCAACACAATCTTCATTGATCTGATTTCACACAAATGACACATTTCACCATACGTTTCGATGTACAATTGACAAATAAATCCAATTTTATCTTCTTAAATGCGACCTAACCACTATATAGTCTCAGCATTACATCCTTGCCTTTAAATTCTTGTCACCATGAACATACTTGGTCTCTCTAGCCGTTCATGCAGTTAGCAAATACACTCCCAACTTCAAATCTGACCAGCAAGGGTGCAGCAACATTATTACCATAATAAAACTGGGTGTTCATACAGATAATCCTGGCTGCTATCCCTAATTCCATTTGACCAGAAGGCTATAAAGATAAATGCTATTTATCCTTCTGCTTTTAATAGTCTTATGCACAAATTAATCAGATTCCAAATGCAGGGAACAAAGGAAGTATTCTGTGTAGACAATATCAATCAGGCTCTGTGCTTTTTTTTTAGTTTACATACTCTATGCACTTCCAATGTTGGAGTTTTATTAAAAGCAAGCATAGCAAGAGCTTGGAAGTAATGTATGGGACTGTGCTGCACTGATATGTCACCACCCCTTCAGGAAAGATAAGCCGAGGTGAGGTTTGCAGATATACTTAGTTATCTAAGAAATCTTTCTGGTCTGTGGGCCCCCCCCCCCCTTTCCACCTCCCCAACCACCATGTCTGCCACTTAGTAACAGCTTTGCAAACCCACAAAAGAAATGCCACTATAGTTTTTGATGATCGGTAAGTCATTAAAGTCCAAATTGCAGAGCTGCTCATTAATCACAGTACAGATAGCCAATCTCTTCAAGCCCAATGAATTGAAAGGCCGAGGAATAAGGCATGGCGAATTATGTTTAACACGCAGTGCTTGCCTATACAGATATGCAAAAAGAAAATCACCCTTTTCAGGGTAAAAAGGACTCCTTATCGCTGATTTGCATTCAGTACTCTGAATAGTCTTTTACCAGTATTAACTCAATAGGCGCTTTGCTCAGTAAAGCACTTATTTAGACAGGCTAATACCTGCTGCCATACTTTGACACCCCTTTGCCTCCCTTAAGTGCTCTTTACTGCACTTTTGCATTTTAAATCAGTAAGCTTTTTTTTTGAAAACCAGTTCCCTTTTTTCCCCTTTGATTAGTTGCCTTAAAAAGACAGGGCTGTAGCACAAGGAAAGTGAACAATTGTCTCCAAATCCCAGACAACTATTCTTAAACTTTTGAAAAGGAAAATTAAGTCACAAAACTTAAGTGGTAGGCACATCCAAATGAAAACTTTATTAAATTATATGAATTTAGATTTTCCAATTATTTTGTTTCTGTTAAGTTTTTGCATTTTGGTTTTGTACTTTTTGCCCCTCAACTTCATATTTATCTCTTAATTAATGTTTACATTGTTCCTTGTTTTTTACTCTTTTCTAAATTGAATTTTTTATACAAATGTGATTTAAAAAAATGTTCATTAGTATATGCATTATATGATTTTTGATTCATTTACGATGGTTAGCATAATGCTTTACAGTGCTGGCTATAAGATCAAGGCTCAGCTCCCACTAGTGCTTGTAAGGAGGTTGCAAGATCTCCCCTGCATGGGTTTCCTCCAGGTACGCTGGTTTCCTCACACAGTCCAAAGGCATACAGGTTAGGGCTAGTAAGTTGTGGGTGTGCGATGTTGGCACTAAAGGCTGCTCTCAGCACAACCTTGAAGCCAATGACATGCTTCACTGTTTTGATGTTTCGATGGACATGTGACAAATAAAGTTAATCTAATCTTTAAAAAACATGATGGTGTTCATTTTAATTTTGATTTATCGATTGTGTCTATGAGGTTTTATGTGATTTTTGATTGGTTTATTGTGTTGAGATTAACCTTATGTTGCATTTTGATTGGTTTATTGTGTTGAGATTAACCTTATGTTGTATTTTGATTGGTTTATTGTGTATATGAGGTTTTAGGTGATTTTCGATTAAGATTAACTTTATGTTGTATTTTGATTGATTTATTGTGTTATAAATTTTATTCTGATTGTGATTTATTATATATGTGATGAGTTTTATTTTGAATTATGGTTGGTTTATTGCATAATTTATGAATTTTATTTTATCTTTGATTGGTTTATTGAATACAAGATCAATTTTATTTTGTCTTTGATTGGTTTCTTGTGTACAAGATGAGTTTAATTTTTGATTCATTTATTGTACATATGATGTTTTGTTTTGGATTTGAATTGGTTTATTGTCTTTCTGTTGAGTTGAGGTTTTGAGTTTGATTGGCTCATTGTTTGAATGTCAGGATTTAGTTTGTATTTGATTGATTAATGTGCCTTGGTCCTTCTATTAATCCATGTAAAGCACTAAACCGGATATTAAAGATCATTTGTAAAACTTCTCCGGGACTCGCGAAACGAAGACAGTTCGCAGAAGAGGAAGTGAACGGCAAATTCAGTAAATGCAATCGGTGTAAAATGTGAAATGTGTTTCTAATTCGGGTCTTTATGTTGTTTCCGCAGATACATTTGTATACTTTTATCTCCTTTCTTGACGCTTGTGGCCCTTAATAACCGGTACATTGTTGCTCAATATAGCAGCGAAGTAGCATTTTTTCATTACATTGTCGCGGGCTAATCCTGGCTCAAGGGTTTCAAAAATCAAAAATGCATTTCACCAAACAACATGAGGCCCTGGATTAAACTGGGGGGGGGGGGGTGTGGAGAGAGAGGGAAAGAGAGAGAAAGAGAGGGAGAGAGAGGGAAAGAGAGAGAAAGAGAGGGAGAGAGAGGGAGAGGGAGCGAGGGAGAGAGAGAGGGAGGGGGAGAGAGAGAGAGGGGGGAGAGAGAGAGAGAGGGAGGGAGGGGGAGAGGGAGAGGGAGAGGGAGAGGGAGGGGGAGGGGAGGGAGAGGGAGAGGGAGAGAGAGAGAGAGAGAGAGAGAGAGAGAGAGAGAGAGAGAGAGAGAGAGAGAGAGAGAGAGAGAGAGATGCCAAAATCGATATCAATCAGAGCATGCGGCTCTCTCTTGTACCAACTCGCACAGGAACTTGTTACTCAGTTTAACCTGCCCCTGCAGTGAAACTCAGGGCATGAAATCCCTTTCAGAGATGGACACGGGGCTCTACGCCAAATTGATGGACTATCCTTTTGACGTCAATTGCACGGATGACTAGGACGTCGGGATTATGGAAACTGCCGACACCAATTGTCAATTAATAACATTAAAATCCCGGGGATAAAGTGGAATCCGCTACGCACAAATGTGGAGTGAAGGGAATAATTTCTAATAGAGATGTTTTGCCTTCCTCGCTAATTGATTGGATCATTAATTTTGTTCAATGAATCTTATTTCCCAATCTATTATTACAGTGTTTATACTGACCTCAAATCTCTTGATAGTTGGCTAATAATCCATCAAAATCTTTTCAAGGGATTAGCTTTATTTATCATATGTACATCGGCACATACAGTGACTTGCGTCTTGTTGCGTCAAATCAAGGCAGCGAGGATTGTGCGCGCAAAGCTCGCTGTGTTTCAGCTGCCACGTCTTGCTAACCCTCACTGTTCGTCTTTGGAACGTGGGAGGAACCCTGCAGGTCACGGAGGAGGATGTACAAACTCGGTGTACATAGCATCGGGAATTGAACCCGGATCGCTAGAGCTGTTCAGCGTTCCGCTGCCCGTTGCATTCTCCTGCCGCCCATGTGAAGCTGAAATTGGGGGAGGGACGGATACGTTCGCCCTTCCTGATTGCTTGCATTTAAACCACATTGAAAACAACGTATGATGTAATATTTCAACAAAGAAGAATGGCGTTCGGCCCATTCAGACTGTGGCAGCTTCCAGTGGAGCAATCCCATCAGCCCCATTTCCTGTTTTCCCCGTTGCCTCACAACTGGTAATGGTATTGGTTTATTATTGTCACGTGTGCCAAACTATAGCGTTACAAATACTTCTGTTTGCCAGCCATTCAGATAGATCATTTTGTACACTTATTGGTTAATTCCATCTTGAAGGTACAATTTATTCTATAAGACTAACAGAAGTAGGAGCAGCAGTAAGTCATTCGCCCCATCGAGACTGTTCCACCATTCAATCATGGGCTGATCTAATTCATCCAGTCATCCCCTCTCCCCTGCTTTCACCCCATACCCTTTGATGCCTTGCTAATCAGGAACATATCTATCTCTGCCTTAAATACACCCAGTGACTTGGCCTCCACAGCTGCTTGTGTCAACAAATTCCACAGGTTTACTACCCTCTGACTAAAGCAATTTCTCTGCATTGCAGTTCTAAATTACTTCCTTCAATCCTGAAGTCACGCTCTCTTGTCCTAGAACCCCCTACCATGGGAAATAACTTTGCCATGTTTAATCTGTTCAGGCCTTTTAACATTTGGAATGTTTCTATGAGATCCCCCCTCATTCTCCTGAACTCCAGGGAAAACAGCCCAAGAGCTGTCAGACATTCCTTACATGGTAACCCTTTCATTACTGGAATCATTCTTGTGAATCTTCTCTGAACCCTCTCCAATGTCAGTATATTCTTTCTAAAATAAGGAACCCAAGACTGCACACAATACTCCAAGCGTGGCCTCACGAGTGCCTTATAGAGTCTCAACATCACGTCCCTGCTCTTATATCCTATACCTCTAGAAGTGAATGCTAACATTGCATTTGCCTTCTTCACAACAACTCAACCTGCAGGTTAGCCTTTCGGGTATCTTGCACAAGGACTCCCAAGTCCCTTTGTATCTCTGCATTTTGAATTCTCTCTCCGTCTAAATAATAGTTTATTTCTTCCACTAAAGTGCATGACCATACACTTTCCAACATTGCCCATTCCCCTAAACAATCTAAGTCTCTCTGCAGGCTCTCTGTTTCCTCAATACTACCCGCTCCTCCACCTATCTTTGTATCATTGGCAAATTTAACCACAAATCCATTAATACCGTAGTCCAAATTATTGACATACATCGTAAAAAGCAGCGTTCCCAACACTGACCCCTGTGGAACTCACTGGTAATCAACAGCCAGCCAGAATAGGATCCCTTTATTCCCATGTTCTGTTTTCTGCCGACCAGCCAATGCTCCACTCATGCTAGTAACTTCCCTGTAATTCCACGTGCTCTTATCTCGCTAAGCAGCCTCATATGCGGCACCTTGTCAAAGGCCTTCTGAAAATCCAAGTACACCATGTCTACTGCACCTCCTTTGTCTACCCTGCTTCTAATTTCCTCAAAGGTTTGTCAGGCAGGATTTTCCTTTCAGGAAATCATGCTGGCTTTGGCCTATCTTGTCATGTGCCTCCAGGTTCTCCATAATCTCATCCCTAACAATTGATTCCAACAACTTCCCAACCACTGAAGTCAGGCTAACAGGTCTGACATTCCCTGTCCATCCCCAAAGTAGGCATGATTTTCATACAGTAATACAGCGCAGATACAGGCCATTTGGCCTAACCAGTTCATAATAATCAAGTTAGTCCAACTTTCCTGCATTTGGCCCATATTGGCACGGGATCATAGTGGTTAGCACAGCATTATTACAGCACCAGTGACCTGCGTTCAACTCCCACTGAGTTAAAGCAGCCTCCCCGTGACAACATGGGCATACTCTGGGCGCTCTGATTTCCTCCCACATTCTAAAGTCGTATGAGTTAGTAGGTTAATTGGTTACAAGAGTGTAATTGGATGGTGCGGGCTCATTACAGGGTCTGTTACCATGCTGTAGCTCTAAATTTTAAAACAAACCATTCCAAGCCCCAATCCGTAAGTCTGCCGTAGATAGTCCTAAGCCCAGCTGCAAAAGGAGGACGTGGGACTAGCAACCTCATCCCATAAGATCCCAGAGCTACAGACACATCAACAGAAGCTCCAAAGTCCTCATCCCTGGGAAAGGAAGGATCATCACCTGGAAGATGAGCTACACCTGGGGACAGCTTGACTGGCCCAGTACAGAGGACTCAGACGAACTGCTGTCAGTGAACTATGTCTCAGTATGGGTGGCACACTAAGGAAGAAAAAGCCCCGATCCTTCATATACATATCTAAGTGCTTCTTAAATGATACAATAGTTCTTGCCTCAACCAGTTGACTCACCACCCTCTGAGTGAAAATGTTGCCCCTCGGCTCCCTTTTTAGTTACTACCCTCTCAGCCTAAATCTATGCCCTCTAGTTTTGGACTCTCCTCTACCCTGGGGAAAAGACTGTAACTGTTCACTTTATGAATGCCCCTCATAATTTCAAAACATTGCATAAAACAAAATATTTCTGCAACCACATCCCCATCCACATTGTCCATCCCTTAAAGCTGTATTCCAGCTTGAATGATCCCGGGAATTAAAGGGTTAACATCTGAGGAACATTTGGTGGTTTTGGGCCTGGACTTTCTGGAGTTTAGAAGTATGAGGAGGGATATCATTGAAACCTATCGAATATTGAAAGGTCTAGACAGAGTGGATGTGAAGAAGATGTTTCCAATAGCGGGGGAGTATAGGACCAGAGGGCAGGGCCTCAAAATAGGAGGATGTCCATTTGTAACAGAAATGAGGAGGAACTTTTTAACCAGAGGGTGATGGGGGGCCTGTGGAATTCATTGCCACAGACAGCTGTGGAGACCAAGTCATAGGGTATAGTTAAAGTGGACGTGGATAGGATCTTTGTTACTCAGTGCCAAAGGTTACAGAGGGAGGGCAGGATAATGTGATTGAGAGAGAGATAATAAATCAGCCATGATGCAATGATGGAGCAGGCTTGAC
This sequence comes from Hypanus sabinus, assembly GCF_030144855.1. Lineage (NCBI taxonomy): Eukaryota > Metazoa > Chordata > Chondrichthyes > Myliobatiformes > Dasyatidae > Hypanus > Hypanus sabinus. The sequence continues at coordinate 169,135,836 of NC_082713.1, forward strand.
AGGCTGAATGGCCTAATTCTGTTCTTAGGTCTGATGGTCTTATTCCCTGATTCATCAAATAGCCACTAATGAACACAGCATTCCTCTAGTTGAGAATTTTTTAAAGCTACAAATGATAGAAATACAAAATAAAAAGCAAAACTGCTAGAAACACTTCAGCTGTAACTGTGGAAATTAAATAGTTAATGTTTAAAGTGACCTTAAATATTGACTGCTTCTCATCTTCACAAATATTTCTGGACCTGATAAACAGTTTCCAATTCTTTCTCCATTTTATACTGACATTGGAGACCTTAGATTCTATGCCAACATGATTAAAGTCCGGCCTCCTTGTCTAAAGTGGAACAGAGAGCAAGTGGAGCAAAGGTTCATCCCTTTAGGACGTTTAAAGGGATGTCCCTCTTTTCTGAAGTCCTAGAATCCCCACCATATCCACTCTATCAGGGCTTTTCAACATTCAATAGGTTTCATTTAATTATACATTCTAATTAAACAAAAGTTTTACAAAAAAAGTGAGAAGTGATCAAAGTTGTCATTGTTAAAAAGATTGTCTATCTTTTTGTCTCTTCACTGTCTTGTATAATGTGCATGCAATTTATGTTTTGTGTGTGGTCTGAATCTATGTGCCTGAGCCTCACCACACGTGTGCCCATGACAATAAAGCCCACTTGGAATCTGGAGCAGAAAAAAAAAATGCCTGAGGAACTCAAAGGTTCAGGCAGCATCTAAATGAGAATCATGTCTAATCATGACATGTTAACAGTGTGGAGGGACAGATGAATCTTGGGGTTCACCCCCACTGATCCATCAGAGTTGATAGGGCTGTTAAAAAGATGTATGGTATGTTGGCCTTCATTATCCTGGGAATCGAGTTCAAGAGCTGCACTGTCATGGTCCAGTCTGTTGACTCCTTGTTTTAGTTGATTTCCTTTTCCCTGTGTTTTACCTGGCTCCTTGATTGAATTGTAATGATACGAATTGTCTATCGCATTGTCTATCATTGTTGGGTTTTGTTGTCTCATGTCCGGCTGAGGGTTGCTGGCCATTTGCTGCTCCTCTGAGCCAAGATATGAATCATCCATCTTTGTATGGTGTTGTTGTCTCCGGTGTCCAAGTCAAGTCCAAGTCGAGTCCAAATAGAGTCCAAGTCCAGGCTCTGAGTCCAATTCAACATTCAAGTCTGTGTAAGAACCCTAACCCACTCTCCACGCCTGTTTCCTGCACTTGGGTCTGCTCCAGCCGCTCACTGCATCACACACGGTCTGTGTTCTATATATTGTGAGAAATGTGCTGTTTTGCAATGGCAGTACTGTGCAAGACATAAAAATTACTATAAGTTACAAAGCAATACAGACAAAATGCTAGAAGTCAGCAGGTCAGGCAGCATCTATGCAGAGAAATATCCAGTCAATGTTTCAGGCCAAGACCCTTCACCTGATGGATCCAGTGTTTATTTCTTTTCCATAGAGGAATGAACTTCTTGCAATTCTCTAAGGAGGACAGTACACAGAAGCAATTTGTTCACCTCCAGCATGTTGCGTGTATTTCAGCATGTGCAGAATCTCTTGTGTTTATAAATTATCAAAATAAATATTGCAAAATACTAATATTGAGGTAGTGGGTCTCAACCTGAAATGGCAATTGTCTGTTTCCCTCCACAGATACTGCCTGACCTGCTGGGTTCTTCCAGCATTTTGTGTGTTGCTACATCTATACATTTTAACACCTTCAAAAGGCAATGCCTCAGAAAGGTTCTCTAACATGATCCTTTAATATTGTTAAGCACCCCCATCACCCAGGACACACCCTCTTCTCATTGCTACCATGGAGGAGGAGTAGAGGAGACTGAAGACACACACCGAAGGTTTTAGGAACAGCTTCTTCCCCCTTAGTGGACAGTGAACCCATGTGACATACACAAAATGCTGGAGGAACTCAGCAAGCCAGGCTGCATCTATGGAAAAGAGTAAGCAGTCCACAGTTTGGGCCCAGACCCTTCATCAGACCCTGCCTGACCTGCTGAGTTCCTCCAGTATTTTGTATGTGTTGCTTGGATTTCCAACATCTGCAGATCTGTCCTCTTAATGAACCCATATGAGCTACCTCACTATTTTTCCTCATTTGCTCTCTTTTTGCACCAGACATACATACATATATAATTCATTTATTTTTTTTTTGCAATTTACGGTTTTTATTATTATGTATTGCAATGTACTGCTGCCGCAAAACAACATACAGTATTTCACGACATACGCCGGTGATATTAAACCTGATTCTAATTCGGATTCTGGTCTCTTGTTAAATTACCACAATAAATATTGCAAACGACAAATATCGAGGTAATAACGTTCGTGGCGAAGGGTCTGGATACGGAACGTCAACTGCGCGATCCCCCTCCGCAGATGCTGTCTGACCCGCCGGGTTCCTCCAGCACTTTGTGGTGTTGCAGACATCCAGTGTTGATCACTGAAACCACTCTGAAGCCTTCATCCGCGTCCAACGCCAATCAAACTCAGGCGACTCAAAAGGGAGATTAACTAACCCGTGTTGACATTGACTCCCCATGCGCTGCTTATTTCGCTCTCAATCGTGGCCGCTCCTTCCCCCCCCCCCCCCTTCCAGCGGTTTGACTAAATAAAAGCAATTAGATATGGCATTTTTCATTTTCAGCCCATTTGACAGGGCAGTAGAAGTCGGGAATAATGGTTCGTGACAGACGAACCCTTAATTGAACTTGTCTTTTTTTTCTCTTCCGTGCGAGATGCAACTCACTCGACTAGTCTAACAAAGTGCTGCATTATTTCAAAGCGGACACTAGCCGTGCAATCGAAAAGCAAGCCGTGTTATTCAGGGACTTTTGAGAGAGAGAGGGGAGAGGCGGGGGTGCAAGGAGAACGTGTAATTTAACTTTGAGTTTAATCAGAAGGCGTGCTGAGTTCCCCAAAGCATAAACGCTGCCTCTCAACTTCCATGCTTCACAACAATCAACCCATTCACGCCTAGACCGTGGCTGTTTGCGATTGCTGCGGCCGTTAATTCTGTTCTAAATATGCAAAGCATTTAAATGAAGCAACGCATTTTTAGATATGCTAAACAATTTCCATTGGTAATTGCAAATAATTATTGGGTTTACAGTCTTGTTGGGGGTTATTTACTAAGCAATCGTTTAACAAATGAAAGGCAAGACGTTTTATTTAAACCAAATTCGTGGGTGTTTTAAAACTTTGCGGTTAAACTTTCTCAAGTTGTCATCCGCCGGGTTAAAATCAAAGGGTTCCATGTAAGGGCGAGAATGCGCTCTAATAATGTTTTATTGCATGGATCACGCCGGTTTACGGTAAGTATTTATTGAGTGCAAAAATAAGTTGTAATACTCATGCCTTAATACTAATCATGGTGGAAGGAAGAATTGGGTCGGGAGTGGAGGCGAAGTGGAAGAGACCGTCTGTGGTGTTGCAATCGTCCGCCGCAGGGCAACAGCTTCACCTCTCTCCTTCTCCCACGGAAAAGGCGCCGGCCCGGCCGGACAGCAGCCGAGCTGTCAATCAAGCAAGCCGACTGACAGGGAACGCATGCCATCCGCCAATCGGAGGCGCGGGCGCTCCCCGGGGCGCGTCACTTTCTCCCGCCGGAATGGTGATGAGCTGAGGCACGCGCCGTTGCACATCAATGGGCAGGCAGGCTGCTCGTGCTGGCACCCTTGCGCCGCGGGGTCATCGCAAAACTCCGCACAAGAGCGCGCACGCACTACGCTGCACATATGACAAAATATTGCGGCGTAAACTTACACAGCGGGTGGAAAGCATTTTAGAAATATGCTTTTGTTTCAAAGAGTTGATTTTTGACGTGGCAACGCATGAATGAGTGCATAGCATAAAGATCTACACTGCGTGGATGGTGACTGAACATAGAACAGCAGAACAACAGACCCTTCGGCCCAGGATGTCAAAAGTCATAGTAAATTTATTATCCAAGTTCGTATATTTCACCCTATACTGCCTTGACATTTACCTTCTTGCATGCATTTGCAGGAAAATAAAGAGACGTAATAGAACTTACGTTAATCAATATAAATAGGCAAAGCCTGACAAACAACCGGTGTGTAAAGATCCATGCGAAAATGATGATGAATTAATCACATTTTTCCCGTTTGTCGTGATCCACGACCCCAGATTCCCTGCATGTGCCTGTGTCTGTCTAACGCCACTCACTACCCGTGGCAGCGCGCTCCAAACACCTGGCACACGTTGTGGACATCTCCTTTAAACCTCCCGCACGCAAATGAAACACCTGTGCTCTACAATCTGGTATTTCTACCCTGAAAAAACAGATTCTGATCATCCTACCTGCGCCTTTTATAGTTTTATACACTTCTGTCAGGTTTCTCCTCGGCCCATCGATACTCCGCAGAGTAGTAACTGGACCACAGTGGTTAGTGCCAGCATGGCGATACTGCGGTGGCGCGGTAGTGTCGTGGTTAGGACATCGCTTTACCGACCCGGGTTCAATTCCCGCCGCTGTCTGTAGGGAGCTTGTACGTTCGCCCCTTGACGCATGGCTTTCTCTTTCCTCCCACACTCCAAAGACGCGCCGATTGGTAGGTTAATTTGGCCATTGTAAATTATACCGCGATTATTTGTAAATCTTAAATGATCACATCTCTATTTCCATCTTTAATGTCTTTATTTTTCCTTTCAGGATTACTTTGAAGACCCTGACCTGGAGTTACACGCAGTCTTCGGTTCTTTGCGGGAATAGGGCCCGTTGTCGAGGTTCCACAACTGGCCGTTATCCGACATGCCAGGGGTTCGTTCGGCCTGAGAGTTCCGCTTGTATTTGGAAGCCGAAGATCTCGGGGCTTTGGAGACAGACGGATCGAAGGTTGGTGTCACGGCCGGAGACTGGGGAGGCGGAAGTATTTCGCTGTAGGCCCGAAGACCCGAGATCCTTGCGATCTTCGGGCACAGAGCTCGTAAAAAGCGACGAAACAGAGTTCTAACATCGTAAACCAGCGGGGTGTTGTTATGTCTCCCCGCTCACTGTGAAAATGGGGGACAGCTCATTATTAGGGAGAGAGGAGACCTGTGGTATGTCATGTACCCGGTATAACGCGAGTAACTGCAAGTCTGTGTCTTTGCTGCTCGGTGGGGGTAGAGAGGGGATCGTTGCTCGCTGCCGCCTATGCGCGGGAGGGGGGAGCTGGGGAGACTTTGAGTTTCTCACGTTTAACTGCCGTTCATACTTTGAGGCACTTCTCTGTTTTCATGGACGTTTGTGGAAAAAAAAGCATTTCAGTGTGTATATTGTAAACATTTCTCTGACATTAAATTGGACCTTTGACCCTTTGACCCTTTGATTAGGCTAAGGTTACATCGGGGGTCGCGGCTCCAAGGGCCGAAGGTACTCGTGCTGTATTTCAGCGCCAATCCCCGCTACTGCCGTAAGGAGTTCGTATGTTCTCCCCGTGAGGGTTTGGGTTTCCTCCGGGTGCTCCCGTTAGTAGATTTATTGCTGACATGGATTTAACTGGGCGACGGACCTATAGATGGGCCTGTTACTGTGCTGTATCTCCAAATAAAATATTTTTGAAAGATCAGTATCACGCTGAAAGTGCTGGAGGAACTCGGCAGGTCCGGCAACATCTGTGGACAGTCGGCGTTTCGGGCTGAGACCATTCATCATGGCAAAACAAGTTTGTTCAAAATCTCCATGTAGTTAAATTATTCCGATCAAGGCAATATCCAGGGGAATCTCTTCTACGCACTCTTCAATATCCTTCCTGTATTGCGAGACCAGAATTGCACGCAGTGCTCCAAGTGTCGACTAACCAGAATGTTGTACAGCTGGTGCAGGGGTCCGTGTAACGCTTTACAGCGCCAGTGAATGGGGTTCAAGCCCCGACGCTGTCTGCAAGGAGTTCTCCCGTGACCGCGTCAGTTTCCTCCCAGTGCTCCAGTTTGCAAAGGCGGACAGGCTAGGGTTAGTGAGTTGTGGGCATGCGATGTACGTGCCGGAAGTGTGGCGACATTTGCGGGCTGCCCAGCTCAATCCTCGCTGATTTGAATGGACGCGAGTGATGCATTTCACTGTGTGTTTCGATGTACCTGTGACAGATAAAACTGAAGATAATCTCAATATATGTCGTTGAATTTTGCCACCCCAGGGGTGGCCATTCTACCTGTGCTAGCTCTCAGGAGCTCCTTAATTAGTTCCGCTATCCAGAGCCCAGTCAACCTCCTAGCCAAGCCCTTTTCTAGTAGTGAACTGGTTCCTTTGCAAAATCTCCGTTCCCTTCCGGTTTAGCCTCTGCTCATTACAGAAGGCTTCCTCTTACCTCCCCGGGGGCATTTCCTAAATCTGACCAAAATATCTTGATATAGTTCATTATTGTCACGTTTACCGATATTTAGTGGAACATTTCGACGGATCATCCTATACAGAAGCCTAACACGTTCGTGTCCAAGTTTAATTGTCGTTCAGCATGTATACAGCTAAATGAAGCAGCATTCCCCCGGGGGCAAAGTGCAAATCACAGTACACACAGCATATATGGTCACTAAATAGTATTAGCACAAGTCCCTGAGTGGCATGGCCTGAAGACTGATGGCGTCTGGCATGTTGTCCTGGAGCCACGTTTCTGCAAGAACAAGGTGGTAAAGAGAAATCAGAATGCAGATATAAATAATACAGTTATAGAGAAAGTATATCTTAAAGTGCAACGGCCATGGAGAGATAGGCTGGGAGAACAAAGGTTCATCTTTAGCGTATCAGAGGTCTTTCCCTCGAGAGTGGGATAGAAACCTTTCTTTCCCACGTTTTCTTTCATCCGTGTGACCATTTACGACTTTCTTAAATACTCCTAATCTATCTGTGTCTACCACGCACCCTTCGTTCTCTGTGTGAAAAAAAAACAATCACCTCGGACATCTCCCCCCCCCCCCACCCCCCCCCATATATACTTTCTTCTAATCAACTTAAAATGATGTCTTCTTATGTTCTCTCATTTTCCGCCCTGGAAACAAAAAGGACTGGCTGTCCAATCTATCATTTTATCATCTTGTGCAACTCTATCAAGACGCCTCTCGTCCTCCATCGCTCCAAAATGAAAACCCTTATCTCGTTCAACCTTTTGTCTTAAAACATACTCTCTGATCCGGGCGGCATCCTGGTAAAATGTCTTTGCACCCTCTAGAAGCTTCCACAGCCTTCCTGTAACATTCAACCATAACTGAACGGAGTGTAGACAGAGCCCATGGAGGGGTCGCTGGTCTCAGATCGGAACTATGTCCACCACTACCTATGGTTCTTGCAGTCACGTACAGGACAACTGACGTACGAAGCCGCGATAATCGGGAATTCTTTACCCTCGTCCGGTGAAGCAGCAGGGTGACCGTGATTGTTTTAAATCAGTCCCAATTCTGGACTGCAACGCAACTGCAAGACCTGAGGAATTTCTCCATTTTCCGCCTTTTCTGACAGACTCCAAGTTTCGCATCCGTCTACATTATAGCCCTAGACACAGAACGAAGATGCACAGACGTGATTCCAAATAAGGGCAAGTCTTTTTTAAGAACCCTTCCCCGGTGAGGTGAAATCTTTAGTTTGGTTGGACAATGGCTTCGCTCCCGACACTATATCTTCGCCGCTTCCCCCATAAACAGCGGATTATCTCGGGTTTGCGCCCTGGCATCGCGCTCAGTGGCTGCCCATTGTCTGCGGTCCATTGCAATCTCCGCTTGACTGGCCGCAGGCTGCCTGATGTTTATTGAGTTCTCGAGGACGGGCAACAAGGCGACCACAATAGAACCAACTAACATTCCCGTCACGTCCCCACCAACTGACAGAAAGTAACTCGCCCGAAGATCGGAGCTCTAAATCTCCCCATAACTTTTAATTCGCTCTTTGTGGGGGGGTTTTTTTGGCGGTGCGGATTCACTTATATAAAGTTTAGTGTCAATGCAAGCGGCTGAAGGTAGTCACCGAGTCAGGCAGCACCTGGGGAGGGAAATGAACATAGAGTCACAGAGCAATGTAGCACTGGTATTCGGCCCAATCAGTCCCTGTCCACCACGGTGCCCATTAAGCTAGCCCCAATCATACCCGATCACCCGAATTCCTCCAAGGCCCGCCCCTCCATGTCCCTATCCAAATGCTACTTAAATTAATCTATTATACCTGCCTCGACCACTTTCTCTGGCAGATCATTCCATATACTCAACATCCTCCGCCATGAAGAAGGGTCCCGGCCCGAAATGTCGAATATTTGTTCAATTCCAAAAACATAGAATGATACAGTATAGGAGCAGGCCCTTCGGCATACAGTGTTGTGGCGAACCAGCTGAAACAAAAGCAAATCCCTCCTAACTACACAATGTCCATACCCCTCTATCTTTCTCGCATTCACGTGCCTTTCTAAGCATTTCTCAAGAGTCTCTAATGTATTTGCCTCTACCACACCACACCAGGCAGCGCATTCCAACCATCCACCACTCTCTGAGTAAAAATCTTACCCCTCACATTCCCTATGGACCTACCCCTATAATTTCAATGTGGGCCTTCTGGTATTAGATGTTTCTACCCTGGGAAAAAGGTACTCCCCATCTTGTCTCTCTCTATGTCTCTCATAGTCTTGTAAACCTCCATCAGATCTCCCCTCAGCCTCCGCCACTCCAGAAAAAACAGCCCAAGTTTGTCCAGCCTCTCATGATAGCACATACTCTCTAAACCGGACAGCATCCCGGTAAACCTCTTCTACACCCTCTCTAAAGCTTCGGCATCCCTTCCTATAGTTGGACGACCAGAACTGTATGCAATGCATATATCCAGATGTGACCTAACCAGAGTCTTATAAGATGCTGCCTGACCTGTTGAGTTCCTCCAGCATTTTATGTCTGTCCATTTTGAATCTTTTCCCCTTTGCCCTAAACCTATGCTCCCTAATTTTTGACACCTCTACCCGGGAAAGGACTGTTAACATTCACCTTATCTAAGCCTCTCATAATCTTAAATATTTTTATAAGGTCGCCGTTCATCCTCGCATGTTGAAAGGAATAAAGGCTTAGTCTGGACAAGCTCTTCCCATAATTCAGGGCCTCTTGGCAAATCCCTTGTTAATATTTTCTTATGTTTCCAGTTTATCCTCGTCCGTGCTGGTGACCAAAACATAGTGACTGGTCACAATCCAAAATGCCAACTGATCCACCCCCCCCCCCCCAACATTCATGGTGTGGGGCCCATTCCTCCAGCATCTTGGATTTTGAAATTGGTGTTACAGCCTTAAGGTGATGGGAGTTTACAGGGCAGCACAGTGACGAAGGGCCTCCGTCAGAAACATCTACACTTTATTCCTCACTATAGATGCTGCCTGACCTGATTTCCTCCAGCATCTTGTGTCTGTTCCTCTTGATTTCCAGCATTTGCAGAATCTCTTGTGCCTTCCGTATACTGGGCTACGTAGCTGCATTTGTACAATTGCTGGGGATTCAATGGGTGCATCTCAATTTTCTGGGCAAAACTTTGCTTGTGCATCTCTACTCCGGTGCCTAAAAAGATGCAATCGTGAAGAAGACATGGCATCAGCTCTACTTCGTTAGGAGTTTGAGGAGAATTGGTGTGAAGGCAAGGAGCATTAGGTAGCTCTGGCTCTGTATTTGCTGGAGCTAAGAAGCACGAGGGCAGATCTCATTCAAGCCTATGAAATTTGAAGGCCAGGAGAGAGTGGATGTGCAGTGGCTGAGTCTAGGACCAGAGGACACAACCTCAGAATACAGAGAAGTCGATTTAAAACAGGGGTTTCCAACCTTTTCTATGCCGTAGACCAGTACCATTAGGCAAGGGATCCATGGACCTCTGGTTGTGAACGCCTGATTTAGAATATACAGTACATCAAGAGGAATTTCTTTAGCCAGAGGGTGGTGAAACTCTGGAATTCATTGCCTCGGACAGCTAGAGAGGCCATGTCATTGGGTATATTTAAAGTGGAGGTAAGTGGTTCTTGATTCGTGAAGGTGCCAAAGGTTATGTGGAGAAGGCAGGAGAATGGCGTTGAGAGGGATCATAAATCAGCCCTGATGGAATAGTGGATCAGACTCGAAAGGCTGAGTGGCCTAATTCTGCTCTGATGTCTTATGGTCTTATGGACTCCTGCAAGATGTTTGGTGAAGAACAATCCAATGCACAGGGAAGCAAGAAGCTACAGAGGATTGTAGACTCAGCAAGCTCCACAAGACTTCCTGCCAGCGAGGTCTCCAAGAGGCAGTGCCTCAAGACCGTTCAGCACCCTGGACATACCATCTTCTCATTGCTACCATCGGGGAGCAGCTGCAGGAACCAGAAGACCACCAGTCAACGGTTCGGGAATGGCTTCTTCCTCATCACTTTTCCCTCCACCTCCATTTCCCCCACCCCTCCCCCCCCGTATTCAGATGTTTGAACAGCCCCTGGACATGTGAACACTACCTCATTATTCCTTTTTGCACTATTTATTTCTTATGTAATTTATAGTAATTTTATGTCCTTAGGCTGGTTTTCAACAAATTGCAGCTCCTATAATAAACCAGCGATAATAAACCTAAATCTGATTCTGACTCTCCGTGTGGAAATAATGCCCTGTCACAGGCACCATCTTACCCAAAGAGATGCCGAAAGCAGGTTATCTACCCCCTTTCAACCCCTTCTCGCGCCACAAGAGAAGCAACAGCCCCCAGGTGCTATCTGATGCTGTATCTGATGAGATCTTGCTATGCACAAATCGACTTCTACTTTCATGGGTGACCATACATTTCTAATGAATGATTTGCATCTCTTTGCGAACAATTATTAGTCCTTTCCATAGATGCTGCCTGACCTGCTGAGATCCCCCAGCATTTTGCATGTGTTATTCTGGACTTCCAGCATCTGCAGAATCTCCTGTGATATGTATCACTTCACGAAGTGTTTAATTACCCGTCAATCACTCTAGAATATCCCGGGGATGAACAACAGGGTGGAATTTAATTGGGATAAGTTGCATGTTGGGACGGGAAATCAGGGTAAGGCTCTCAAAGAGAATGGTAGGGTCTGGTGATTGATATAGAACAGAGGGATCAAGGAGTACATATACACCGTTCTCTTTAAGTGATATCACAGGTAGCCGGAGTGGTGAGGGAAGTTTTCAGTATGCTGGTCTTCATCAGTCAGGGCACTGAGCACAGAAGTTGGAATTTTCTGTTTCACTTGCACAAGAGGTTGGTGAGGTCTCATTTGGAGTATTGTGTTCTGTCTGGGATATTGCGTTCTGTTCAATATTGGTCACCCTGTTATAGGAGAGATGCCACTGAGCTGGAATGAAGTGGAGATTTATGAGGATGCCTATGGTACTTGAGGAAGTGAGATCTGGAAAGAAGTTGAGTAAGTTGGGAATTTATTGATTAGAATGTAGGAGAATGAGGTTGATCTTATAAAGGTGTATAAATACATTAGAGAACCAGAGGACATAGGTTTAAGCATTTTGTGTGTGTTTCACTGTATTTCCAGCATCTACAGCATCTCCTGAATTTGTAACTGAAAGATCATGCTGTTTGTTAAGGCTGGATAGCACACATCTGACTCCTCCATTGAGCTCAACGTTTTCCTGATGCAATGCGCATTTTGACAACACTCTGGTGCCCAGTCAACTCTCAGCAAGCAACGAGAACAGACGAAGTTGGTGACTCCATCATTGGAAACCAGTCTGCCTTTCATTAGGAAAGGCAGCTCCATTTGCGTCACCAACCTCATAAACCCTGATTACAGTAATGCCCACAAATCCATTAGACTGTGATTTGAATGTACTCAGGGACTGAACCTTCACAATACTCTCCGAAAGGAATCTCAGGGACTTACACCAAACCTCAATAACCTAGCGCCTATTCTGCTACTCCCAGTCCCAGTGTATGAGAGCTCCATTCTGGAGCATTAGAACAGTAGGGTAGGAGCTGATCTTGAGCCTCAGGCTTTTGTATCTTCTGCCCGATGGGAGAGGCCAAAATTACCCAATAAGTGCGGCGCAGGCGCAGGATCACAATGAAGCAGATTGTAAGGCCAAGAGCCCATCTTGCCATACAAGAGGTCCTTTCAAGAGTCTGATAACAACGAGAGAATATGTCCTTGAGCTTGGTGGTGAGTGCTTTTAGGCTTTTGTATCTTCTGCCTGATGGAAATGGAGGAAAGAGAGAATATCCAGAATGAAAGGGGGCTTGTTTATGTTGGCTGCTTTCCCTCCGCAGAAAGAACATAGAACAGTTCAGCAAAGTCTAGGCCCTTCGGACCAAGATTGTCAGCTGATCTTTTAGCCTACTCCAAGATCAATCTAACGCCTCCTTCCCACGTGGCCCACTCAATTTTTTTCTATCATCCATGTGCCAATCTAAGGGTCTCTTAAATGCCCCTAATGTACCTGCCTCTACCACCACCCCTGACAGACCATTCCACTCACTCTCCATGTAAAAAAATACACCACTAGGACAGAGGAGAATTCAACACAGTACATGGTCTCGGCCTCTCGAAGTCATCTTACTCGTAGCCACACCGAGGACCCTGGAACAATATTGCAAGCTTTATAAATTTTACCCGCTCAGAAGTCCAAGCATGATATGATGCACGTTGGAATCAGAAAAGTTAAAATAATTGAGTTCAATGTTTATTCCACAAAAAAGTTTTATTATGAAACTAATATGTAGAAAAAGTCGTACATAAGACGTTCTGTCAGTTTCCAACAAGGGCATTATATATATATATAATATATAGGACAACGGTCAGGTATCAATAAGATTGAAATAGTACAAAGAAAATTTACAAAGTTGCTGTCGTGACTTGAGGACCTGAGTTATAGGGAAAGATGGAATAGGTTAGGACTTTATTCCCTGGAGAATGAGGGGAGATTTGATAGAGGTATATAAAATTATGAGCGGTATCGATACGGTAAATGCAAATAGGCTTTTTCCATTGAGACTTGAACTAGAGGTCATGGGTTATGGGTGAGAGGTGAAATATTTGAGGGGAAACTTCTTCACTCGGAGGGCAGTGGAAGTGTGCAGCAAGATGCCAGCGGAAGCGATGGATGTCGGTTCGATTTCAACACTTCAGTGACGTTTGGAGAAGCACATGGGGTAGAGGAGGGCAGTGATCCCGGTGCTGGTCGATGAGACTAGACAGAATAATAGTTCAGCGCGGCCTCGATGATCGAGGGGTCTGTCTCAGCGCTGTAGTGCTCTATAACTTTAATATAAAAGGGGCAAGAACTGGACATTTGGAAGGAAGTAAGTCAGCTTTGTTAGGCAGTGACATTGCCAAGTTCCACCGCAGTATAGAAATGGGACAGAAGCTGGCACTACTGCAGCCCAATCGGTGACTTAGCAAATCACAACGAGACGGTTAAAAGTCAAACGATGTACAGGCAGAGGTGCAGTCATCACACTTTTCTTTATATCTCGCCATTTTCACATTAAAAACATTCAACTTTTGTACAAAACTCTATAAATCCGTTTCTCTTATATACAAAAATAGCTTAATATAATTCAGGACTGATTAGCATAGATACAAATAGATTTTTTTTTCTTTAAAAACAAAAACCAACAAAGGCTGGAAGCATTCTATATGGAAAATAGTATAAAAGTATCATTTAAAAACAGCTCTTTGTTTGGGTAAAGCGTATTGCGTTTTCTTTTGGAATAGAATAAAACACAATACTATTCTTGTGTTAGAAAAGTGATCGGACAGCTCTTTGCTTAGCAATTTGGTACAAAGAGACCGTCCATAAGGGGCAGGTAAAGCTTAAGAATCGTGTCTAGACATCTCCACTCTTGGGTTTGTGACCCGTCGGGGTTGCAGGGCGAGTTGCCCCTTGGGCCAACATGCCAACGTGCACGGTTGCTTTCGCGGGTCGCTTGATGATCTTCAGAGTATCTGAAGCGTTGTCCCGTTGCTTCCAGAGTTTGTGTGCCGGGACACTTCCTCTGGGCAGACCTGGATAAAACAAGACATGAAAAAATGAGTCAAAGTCTTCACACATTGTCTAAACGAGTGCAATTGACCCACGTACCCGAGTTCCACTCCACTCCGCTGAAATCCCCGGCAGATGGTGTGTTGCTCCAGATTCCTTCCCACTGCAATGAGCTCTTAAAGAACGTCCCCAGCGCAAAGTTTGTGAGAAACAGCCTGCGAACTCAATCTGTTCAGCTCCGTCTCTCCGAGATGTCATATGTTTGAATGTCACTGATTCGCGTTTCTCGTGAACAACAGCAAACACCCTCCCCCCTACACACACACACATACTCTCTCTCCCCCCCTCTCCCTACTCCCCCCTCTCCCTACTTCCTCTCTCTCTCTCTCTCTCTCTCTCTCTCTCTCTCTCTCTCTCTCTCTCTCTCTCTCTCTCTCTCTTTCTTTCTGTCCCTCCCTCCCTCCCTCTCTCTGCCTACCTCTCTCACACACATCGAGCTCCCAAAACTAACTGGCAGTCGTAGAACCCAGAAGTCGAATTGATCTTGCAGTCGTATTCCGCCTCTGCTTAGATTGGACTGACGTTAGGGAGCAGCGCTCCCCAACAGCTTTTCATGCCATGGATACGTACCATCAACCGAGGGGTCGGTCTGTGGACCCGGGTTGGGAACCCCTGTTTGAGAGACTGCCTAACAGTATTAGCACATGCATCTGAGGACGAAATTCCGTTCCCAGAAGCAGCACTGACCGCCCCCCGGACGAACTCAGCAGGTCGAGCAGCATCTGTGAAGGGAAACCCCGCATCAGGACCCGAAAGGTCGATAATTGCTTCCCCTCCATCGATGACCTGCGAGTCCCACCAGCAGGTTGCGCGTCGCTGCAGATTCCAGCATTTGCCGTCTCTCTCTCTCTTTCCTTCTATTGGACAAGATGCTTAAAGGGTACGGGAACCTTCAGTTTGCATCACTCGCCCCCAAATTGAAATTCGTCCTGTCAGGCGTTAACCTGCTTACCTGCTGCGCAGAGATGGGAAGGAGGAGGGTCTCTCAGAACCAGGTGGTAAAGTCCAGCAGCTCTTGCTCCTCGGCACTGAGGGGGTCGCAAGAGGCGTCGTCGGAGGAGCAGGAAGACACGGGCGACCCGGCCATGGAGTTCATCTCCGCCGAGAGGCCGGGCGACAGGAGTCCGGACTGGAAGGCGGCGCTCACGGCGTCGTGCTCATCTAGGAGCTGCTGGAGGGCCCTAATGTACTCCACGGCGGAGCGCAGCGTCTCCACTTTGCTCATCTTCTTGTTGGCGCCGCCGTTTGGGACGTGCTCTCGCAGGGTGGCGAATCCCAGGTTCACCAGCTTCACCCGGTTCCTCTCGCGCTCGTTGCGCCGGGCCACGGCGGCCGGCTGTTGCGGCGGCAGGCTGTAGCCGAACCGGCTGAAGCTGAGGCGCCTCTTGCAGCGCAGCAGCTCGGGGGAACACGGGCGCTGCCGCTTCGCCTGGGTCCGGAGCCTGGCGGAGGCGGGGGGCCGGTGGTGCCCGCCTTCGGGGCTCCCCTCCTGCTCGCCTGGCGCAGCAGCGGCGTAAAGGCAGGCGGACTCCACACACGGCTGCTGCTGTTCAACGTTCCTGACGCTGCTGCCCATGTTGGGCACCGGGTTTGGCAGAAGGAGCCGGAGAGGAGGGGAAGGGATGCTGCGATGCCCGTAGACTTATTAAAAGCGCGCAAACTCCGCCGGCGTTGCGCCCTACTCGTGGCGTTCGCGTGCTGCACTGTGCGTACTTTTGCACTTCACTCCAGCCGCCTTTTATATATATTTTCTGTTTATTGGGGGATTTTGTTTTAGCAATTCCCCCCTTTTCTTGGGCACGCTTCTCCCTTGCTGGAGCTCGAATGAAACAGCCGGTGCCCGGGCGCAGCGTTTTGAAACAGCAGGCTTGCTCCGGCGCTCCGCCCCCTCGGCAACCCCTCCCTCTGCCGGGTGTCCCGGGCGTGCGCCGGGCGCGTGCCACCCGGCCCCCTAAATAAACACAGCGTCTGCCGGCCCCCTTCCTTCCAAAACAAGCCCCGTCCCCCCAAAAAAATCTCAGTAAACTCCAGAAAAAGAGGCTGCACCTACCCTCTCCCCCCGCCCCATGTCTTTTGGAAGCCTTGAAGCAAATTTCATAAAAACGTATCAGAGTTGTTTAAAAGTGGGCTGCGTTGTTTGATTCTTGGGCTGCTAGTCCAGACACTGCGTTCGGTACAAGGATTTCCAGAGAGGGGCGTCATTTTTGATGTGGTTTTACCCAGCAATGGAAGCAGCTGTGCTGATCGGGTCGCTAAATGATTCTGGAACAGAACGCGATGTTTAATATACCATTTCTGCTAAATGAAATGTCCCTTACTCCATGCGGAGTCTCCCTGATTAAAAGCGGACTTTGTGTTGTAGTAAAAGCGGGGACTCGCTGTTACTGCGTGCAGAAGTATCAAACTCTCGATGGGACACAGCGGGTCGAGCAGCGTCTGTGGAAGGAGCGGGGCAGGCGACTCATCGGGCCGGGGCCCTTCACCCGGACCACGAATATGAATTTAAAATGCTCCCTTCCATGTTGTTTTAACCAATTCATCCATGTACCGGGGAGGGAAAGGTGGAGGGAGCGAGAGTGAGAGGAAGGAGTGAGGGAGGGAAGGAGAGAGGGTTGAGGGGAGAACAGGAGGGGGAGAAGAGAAGTGGAGCATAGAAGGATGGGGGGAGAAGGAGGGAGAGGGAAGGAGTGGCGGAGGAAAATGAAGGGGAAGGGAGGGGGAGAGGGAGGAGAGGGAGGGAAGGGGAAAGAGGGAGGGAGTGGGAGAGAGGGGAAGAGGGAAAGAGAAGAGAGAGGGAGGGAGAAATGTTACTACTAATTAAAAGATCTCAAAATCTTCTTCCCTTTTGCCCGATTTGTCACAGTGACACTGTGAGCTGCCGGCTGGTATCAGACACGTGCACCGCCTTGCAAGAAAATTAAAGGTCTTTCACGCTTAAAATAAAACAGCCCAGCTGATCATTGGTACAACTGAGAGAGAGAAAAAAACCCTGCAACAAACGGTGAATTGCAGCCCCTAACTCTCTCGCTGTTGACTCTGTGCCTCTGACATCCGAGCTGCCTCTCGTCTCGTTCGGCGACAGTTGTGAAAGAGGCGAGCGTTCTATTCAAATCCCACAATCGTTGGCCTTTTATTTAAAGAAACGAATCTTCCATGGTTTGTCAAGCCATTTCTGATGCCCAATTAGAGCTTTGTGAAGTTTTCACCGAAGTGGCGAGAAAGGGTTTGGAATATTAAGGTCTGCAGTCGGTCTGATAGTTAATATGACAATGGGGAGCCGAAATTTGTTTAGAGAGCTACAAACACACTTCTGTTGTCGAAATAAATTTCATTTCCATCAAATAGATCCGTGAACAATGAAGCCAGTGATAAGTAAAGTTCTTTTTATATAAATTGAAAGCTTTGAAAGATTAGCTGACGAAGTTTGAAGCGAGGCCTGCCATTCACTATAGAGATAATTCATTAGAGTTAGCACTGCATATTGTATCGCCCTTAATAATATTACTTTAATCCCAGTAGACATACTGCGCCTGGTTATGTCAACCACGCTAACCACTGGTTGCCTATGGTAGCGGATGATGGTCAAGTCGGGTTGACTGACGTGCACAGGTACCATGAGGTACAGGTCCAGTGATAAACTTGCTACAACAGCACCACAAGTACAGACAACGCACACAGCAATGCTTACAAAGAAACTGAAGCTGCCGTGATATCACGGATTTGGCGTGAAGTTTGCTTTTGCAGGGCAAGATTATAAAACTACGATAACGTTAAATTAAATAGTGCAAAAAAAGAACTGAATTGTAAAGTCAGTCAGCTCGGTTATGGGCACTACGCCCATGGTATCCAGGACATCATCAAAGAAAGAAACCTCAGAAAGGCGAAAACCATCATTAATGACCCCCATCACCCAGGACCAGCCCTCGTCTCACTTCTACCACCGGGAAGGAGGTACAGAAACCTGAAGGCACACACTCAACGATTCAGGAACAGCGTCTTCCCCTTCGCCATCAGATTTCTGAATGGACAATGAACCCATAAACACTACCCCACTACCTTTTTATTTCTATTTTTGCACTACTTACTTAATATAAACGTGACTGTAATTCACGTTTTCCCCATTATTTTGTACGGCATTGTACTGCAGCCGTAAAGACAACACATCTCTCAACATATGCCGGTGATATTAAACCTGATTCTGATTCCGAAAGAGAATAACGAGTTAGTGTTCCTGGCCATTCAGAAACCTGGCGGCAGAGGGAAAAAGCTGGACTTCAAACTTTGAGTATGAATCTTCGGACTCCTTCAAAGTTCAAAGTAAATTTATTATCAAAGTGCATATGCTGTATGCCACCATATAATACCCTGCGATTCGTTTTCTTGCGGGCGTTCACAGTAGAACACAGGAGTACAATGCAATCATGAAAAACTACACAAAGACTGAGAAACAAGCAACGAAAATAAACAAAATAAATAAATAATATCGAGAACATGAGTCTTTGAAAGAGAGTCTGTAGGTTGTGGATTCAGCTCATTGTTGAGGTGAGTGAAGTTATCCATGCAGGTTCAGGAACCTGAGGGTTGTGCCTCTCACCTGATTGTATTAATGAGAAGAGGGTACGTCCTGGATGATGGGTGTCCTTAATGGTGAATGCTGTCTTCCTGAGGCATTCTATATATAAGACGACACATAAAAGTAAGAACATGCAAAAAGTGCACAGACACAAGTCCATGCTGGTTCAAGAGGTGCTCCACTGCTGAGGTAGGGTTAAGATGGTCCAGATCACTTCAGAAATACAGTGGTTGAAGAGAAATTACTGTTCCTGAACGTGGTGGTGTGGGTTTCAGACTTCAGTACCTCATGCCTGATGGTAGCAGCAGGAAAGGTGCTGGGGATCAAAATGGTAGAAGCTGCAGTCTTGAGACAGCACCTCCACTTGGTCCATGCTCTCTTCTCGCTGCTGCCATCAAAAAGGAGATACAGGAGCTTCTGAACCCACACCACCAGGTTCAGGAACAATTATTACCCTTCAACCATCAGGCTCCTGAACCAGCACGAATACTTCACACGCAACTCTGAATTGATACCGCAAACTATAGACTCACTTTCAAGGACCACGTTTTCAATACTTTTTGCATATTTTTCTCTCAGTTCAAGCTGGTAAAGCCTGAGGTACGGGCACAGCCAAGCACACTCATTTCTCAATTGCTGAGAACTTGTGGACTATTCGAGTGTTGTTTAATACTGTGTCTTTCTGGAGATTTACATAAATATTACTGTGTAGGCCCAACTGTTTAATGCCATTGTGTAGTGACCTCGGGATGGCACCAATTGCAGATATTACTGTTCATGTTCCATAGTCTTTCAGTTTCCTCTTTTAATTCATCATATTCCTGGTGCCTTTTGCTTGATTTCTGTATGTCATGTGTTTGGAACGGCTTTATCTATTAAGTAAGTTGTTCTTGCTTGCTTATTCTGTATTATTATATCCAGATGGTATTATGGATTGCTCTATCTGTAATAATGGTTCAATCGTCATATAATTTGTGGGACTCAAATTGCTATTATTATTACCATTATTTATTTTGCACAGCTTGTTGTCTTTTGCACATTGTTTGTTTGTCCTCGTGTGCGGGTTTTCATTGATACTGTTGTGTTTCTTTGAACTTACTCTGAATGCCTGCAAGAAAGTGAATCTCAGGATTGTATATGATGACAGTAGAGGGAGAGGGAGGGGGAAGGAGAGAGAGAGGAGAGAGACGGGAGAGAGAGAGGGAGAGAGAGAATGTGGATGGTTGTATGAGCAGCCAGTGCAGATCACAAGTCCTGGTTATGTGACGACTGATGCCAGACAGACAATCTCTGAAGAGTATTGGTAATGGCTGGGGTCACCCGTCTTGTAAAGACACTGCCCAGAAGAAGGCAATGGCAAACCACTTCCTTAGAAAAATTTACAAAGAACAATCATGGCCAAAGACCATGATCACCCACACCATTCAACACTGCAAACATTGATGATGATGAGTATTTGGCATGGTGTGGGGAACTGGGTCTTTCTGATTACTGTGCGAGGAGGTTGCATTTGGAGCTGGCATTATGTGTGGTGGTTGGTAACATGTCATAAGATGCCATTTTGTATGGAGTATGTGTGGATCAAGCATTGTACATGGAGGTTGTACTATGTATACATAGCAAAGACTCCAGTGAATTTCTGCAAATGCAATGTGGGGAGCATTCTGACTGGCTGCATCACTGTCTGGCATGGAGGCTCCAAGAGCTTATGGAGGGTTGTTGACTCAGGGAACTCTGTCATGGATACAGCCCTCCCTAACATCTAGAATAACTTCAAAAGGTGATGAGTCAAGGAAGTGGCATCCATCATGAAAGTCCCTCACCATCCAGGCCATGCCCTCTTCATATTACTACCATCTTGGAGGAGGTACAGGAGCTTGAAGACTCACACTCAGTGCTTTAGAAACAGCATCTTCCCCTCTGCCAACAGATTTCTGAATGAACATTGAACCCATGGAAACTTCCTCACTATTCCTCTTTTGCACTTTAAAAATGATTTAATTGTGTAACTTATGGTTCATGTTTACACATTATACTGAATTCTGCCACAAAACAACAAATTTCACAACGTGGGTCAATGATAGTAAAACTTCAGATTCTGATTTCAATACTGTGTATGGAGGCTATATTTTGTTCGAGCAGCTGATCGTGTGCTGCCCAAAATAAATAGGTACTGTGCCTGGAGATCACAAAGCATACAAGGAATTAAAATAGTGTGAGGAGGAAGTCTTGTGAATGAGGGGTTAGCGTTGTGCATGGAGCTTATACTGTGCATAATGGTCTAGTATTGTACATGGAATTTCACCATGTGTAAAAGGGACTTGCACTATATGTAAGATCCTTGCACAACACAATATAATTTATATTGTGCATAATGGTCAATAATTGAGCACGGAAGTTGGAGGTTTAAGATTGGGGCAAATGATTTAAAAGGGACATTCTTCACACAAAGAATGGCTGGTATTTGGAATAAACTGCCAGAGACAGAGGTTGAGATGGGCACATACCAATATTTAAAAACCACCTGAGTAGGTATAGGAGTAGTAAGAGTATAGAGGGTTACGGGACAAATGTGAGCAGATGGGACTAGCTTGCTGGGCAACAGAGCGGACATGGGCTAGGTGGGCTGAAGGGCTTGTTTCCATGTTATGTGATTTTCTATCTCAATGTGACAATAACAAACCAATTTGCTAATTTATTTTCTCTAAGTTTAACACCCTGTATGAATATAGAGCACTATAATGGTGTTTAGTGACGGTACAGAGACACCATAAAGGCGTTTAAAAGGAATTTATACACATGGACAGGCAGGAAATGGAGGGATATGGACTATATGCAGGCAGATGGGAATTAGTTTAATTAAAGACAAGCTTTATTTGTCACAAGTATGTGGAAACGTACAGCGAAGTACATCATTTGCGTTAACGACCAACACAGTTGGAGGTTGTGCTGGGGGCAGCCCGCAAGTGTTTTCGTGCTGCTGTTGACAGCAGAGCGTGTCCACGATTTACTAACCCGAAGCTCCACATCATCACCCGGAGGAAACTCACGCGGTCACGGTGACAACGTACAAACTCCTTACAGTAGTGGGAATCAAAATCACTGGTGCTGTAAGGCGTTATGCAAGCCGCTCTGCGACGCCTGGTGGCCGACGGCTTGTTGTTCTGTACTGAAGTTGCTGCACTTGCCGTTATTTGATGCCGTCTTTCCCCGGCATTTCTTAGGGTTCCAGCACCGGCAGATCTTCCATAGTGGTTTACGCTCTCTGTGGAGCGCGGTGATGTGGGGACTTGCAGATCGTTAATGCCTCCGGTGTGTGTGTGTGTGTGTCTGTGAGTGTGCGTATACGTGAGTGTGTATGAGAGTACGTGTATGAGAGTGAGTGAGTGTGTATGTATGTGTGTCTGTGTGAGTGTATGAGAGTGTGTGTGTGTGTGTGAGAGAGAGAGAGAGACAGAGAGTGAGTGTGTGTATGTATGTGTGTGAGTGTGTGTGTGTGTGGGGGGGAGAGAGAGAGTGAGTGAGTGAGTGTGTATGTAGTATGTCTGTGTGAGTGTGCGTGTGTGAGTGTGTGTGTGTATGTGTGTGAGAGAGAGAGAGAGTGAGTGTGTGTGTGTGTGTGTGTGTGTGTGTGTGTGAGTGTGTGTGAGTGTGTGTGTGTGTGTGTGTGTGTGTGTATGTGTGTGAGAGAGAGAGAGAGTGAGTGTGTGTGTGTGTGTGTGTGTGTGTGTGAGTGTGTGTGTGAGTGTGTGTGTGTGTGTGTGTGTGAGTGTGCGTGTGTGAGTGTGTGTGTATATGTGTGTGAGAGAGAGAGAGAGTGAGTGTGTGTGTGTGTGTGTGAGTGTGTGTGTGTGTGTGTGTGAGTGTGTGTGTGTGTGAGTGTGTGTGAGTGTGTGTGTGTGTGAGTGTGTGTGAAAGAGAGAGAGTGAGTGTGTGTGTGTGTGTGTGTGTGTGTGTGTGTGAGTGTGTGTGTGTGTGTGTGTCGGGCGCGTGTCCCATTGTCTTCCGCGGTCGGAGACACCTCGCTCCCTGGACTCCGCGACGCGCAGACCGGGGGCGAGGAGCCTGCAACAAATATCACTTCAAACCCGCCTCACCCCCTCCCTCCCGTCCCCGCCCCTCAGATCCCTGGGGGCTTCACCACAGGTTTTGTTTTAAACACGGCAAGTAACAAAGCACAGGGAGCGAGGAGAACGGGACAGGCACTTTCAACATATAGTAACTTTAACCCTGTACATTCCGAGAGATTTGGCTGTTGAAATTGCAGCCAAGTTTATTCACGATTAGATTCCCGCCTCACCGATTTCAAACATCAGCTTTATATTTCGAGACAGTTCAGTCTAAGTAATTCAGTTCAATCTGCCGAGGAACGAAACTATTCTCTTTCCGGGTTCCTGATTAAAACTGACCCGACTTTGATTGCTTGAGGGTTAATTTGAAGCCATTGCCCTCCAACCCATTAGACATAATAGCCGAGTTAGGCCACTCGTCCCATCGAGTCTGCTCTGCCATTCCATCATGGCTGATTTATCACCCCTCTCAACCCCATTCTCCTGCCTTACTCTCCGTAACTTTTGATTGTCTCGACTAATCAAGAACCCCTGAACCTCAGCTTGAAATATACCCAATGACTTGTCTCCACAGCCGTCAGTGACAACGAATTCCACAGATTCACCACCTTCTGGCTAAAGAAATTCCTCCTCATCTCTGTTCTAAAACAACGTCATTCTGGACCCTCTGGTCCCAGACACCCACACTATGGGAAACATCTACTCTAACCACTTAATCATCCCCCCACTTTAACGCAGCGTTAGGCACCCCACCCCCTTCCCATTGAATTTAAAGTTTCCTTCCAGCTGTTATGTGTAAGTCGTTTTGAAAGTGTCCTGAGCAAATTTCAAAGTCAAGCGGGTCCACATCACACACGGACACTCAATAAATCCATGGATTTATTCTCTCCATCACACTTGCCTCCTTTTGGCAAGAGTACTTGTTTGACTAAGCTTGTGTACAGTTTGGAGAGCGAGAGATGGAGAGCTGTTTGGCACGGAGAGAGAGGGGGAATTTAAAATTTATGCCCAGTCAGAACTGCAAGAAGCCATAAAACGAAATGAACGCGTTGCTATGGACTACCCCGTTTTCACAGAGCTGGCTTCTGTTTGTCTTTTACAACCACGACTTTCGAGAGCGGCAGGTGCGGACACACAGGTGCACTGTGCCTTCGTATGCAAGATAAATACTGTGCCTTCCCGAACTAATTTACGGCACCGATAAACGTTACGAGCATTTATTGGAGAATTCTCAAGATTCAGGACGCCCACTGACATTCTAACGTGAAATGTCCGCCATCTAGTGGTGGGGTGCAATACTACAAGCTTCTCGGAGCTGTCCAGGGTGGTAATTACGAATTCCGATTCACATTCATTGGACACGTATACACGGAAACGTATAGGGAAATGCATCGTTTGCGTTAACACCCAACACAATGAAGTATGTGCTGGGGGCAGCCCGCAAGCGTCGCCACGCATTCCGGCGCCAGAAGTGTTCAACAAAACAACGCAAACAATAACAATAAAACAAGCCCTTCTCCCCTACCCTACCCACACATTCCCTCAAACACATAGATTCATACAGGTCTCCAATCCCAGAACTGGCCATCTCTGGCCTCCAGCTCTTGTCCTCCAACAGGTTAGTTCTGTAAGAAGATGGTGCTATGAGAAGAGTTTAAAAGGTGATATGGCCTTCCCCAATTTTTGTTTATATTACTGGGCAGACACCATACACTGTCTTATCTTTTGGTCTTACTTTTATAAGCAGTCTGACTGCCCAATATGGGTGACAATGGAGTTCAACTCTAATAAAATCTCTCCGTCTCCGTGCTTCTTGGATCTGCCCTTCCCTGCCATTTGGATAAACCAATTGTTAATCCAGTTATCAGACACACACTGAGAATATGGGCTCAGCTCAGAAAACATAATGGGCTTCACAGTCTCTCTCTCTCTCTCTCTCTCTCTCTCTCTCTCTCTCTCTCTCTCTCTCTCTCTCTCTCTCTCTCTCTCTCTCTCTCTCTCTCTCTCTCTCTATCTAGTCCTATTCTACACAATCATCTTTTTCAGCCTTTTATGCAGGATTTCACATTTCTAGATTGGCACAGAAAGGGCATTAGGTGCTTTGAAGATCTTTTCATAGATGAGCGCTTTGCAACTTTTGAACTGTTGTCTGAAAAGTTTGGCCTACCTAACATTCATTTCTTTAGATATCCCCAAATTAGACATTTTATCAACCCTTTAATACCAAACTTTCCTGAGGGAACCGTTAAAAATGTTGTGGATTTTTATTTGTATGAATCCATTGGGTAAAGGTTTAATTTCTACTATTTGAGATATGTTAACGATGTTGAGACAAGCCCCCTTTGACAAAATTAAAACTGCCTGGGAGCACGATTTAAATTTTTCTTTGTCCGACGAGGTTTGGGATTCAATTCTAAAGTCAGTAAATTCAACTTCTCTATGTGCTCGCCACTGCCTTTTACAGTTCAAGGTGGTACACAGGGCTCATATGTCTAAAACTAAATTGTCGCGGTTCTGTCCTGATATTAGTCCCTGTTGCGATAACTGTAAAGGGGGAGAGGCCTCTCTTATTCATATGTACTGGGCTTGACCTAGCTTGGAGAAATTCTGGTGAGTTTTTTTTTAACCTTATCTCATATACTTAATTGCTACTTGGAACCTAACCCACTGATTGCTCTTTTCAATACTTCCGGAGAAGTTGACAAGCATTTGACTCCGACTAAGTGTTGTACATTGTCTTCTGCCTCTCTTTTGGCCAAACGTGCTGTCCTTCTTAGGTGGAGAGATGCTGCCCCACCCACTCATGTTCAATGGCTCAGAGACGTTATGTCCTGCTTAGACCTTGAAAAGATTCATTATTCACTTCTTAACTTGGACATAAAGTTCCAAAAGGTGTGGGGACCTTTCCTTTAATATTTTCATAATTCCTGTTTAAAATAAGGGTGCATTTCTCCCTTTTTTAACTTTTGGATTTAAATCCCTTACTTCCAGCTTCTTACAGTTAAGATTTATGTTTTTTTAATGTGTAAACATATTATAGCTTAGGTAGTAGGCAATATACCTTCTTTTTATAAATACAGCTCTGTGGAGGTAAAGTTCTGATCAACTTTTTTACACTTTGTAAGGTTGGCTTGGAGTTGGGTAGTGGGAGGGTGGGGTGGTAACTCACTTTATACCATCCTTCTACGGGGGCTTTTCTTAATTGTTATGAACTGTACTTTTGATACATTTGTTTTGCACTGTATAAACCTCTTTTTTTTACTGTATTTTTTGTTTTGTCACATTGTAGAAACTCAAAAAAATTAATTAAAAAATTTAAAAAGAGAGACAGCTTTACAGAGCCGGTGACAGAGTAGAGGAAGTCAGAATAGGAGGGCTTTGGCTTAATGGGGCTGCAGCGATAATGGGTCAAGGTATGGTAGGTTGCCTGTGTAGAATACAGGCAGGAAGTATGTGTGTGAGGCTGGTGTTCTGTGCTTGGTGTCAGATGTGGGAGGTCTGGGAGACTCCCAGCCTCCTGGATGGCCACATCTGCACCAGGTATGTCAAGCTGCAGCTCCCTAGGGACCACGTTAGGGAACTGGAGATGCAGCTCGATGACCTTCATCTGGTCAGGGAGAGTGAGGAGGTGATAGAGAGCAACTATAGGCAGGTAGTCACACTGGGGCCTCGGGAGACAGATAAATGGGTAACAGTCAGGAGAGGGAAGGGCAGGAGTCAGATGCTAGAGACTACCCCTGTGGCTGTACCCCTTAACAATAAATACTCCTGTTTGAATTCTGTTGGGGGGGGGGCAACCTACCTGGGGGAAGGTGTAGTGGTCGTGCCTCTGACGCAGAGTCTGGCCCTGTGGTTCAGAAGGGTAGGGAAAGGAAGAGGATGGCAGCAGTGATAGGGGACTCTATAGTTAGATTTGATTAGATTCAACTTTATTGTCATTGTGCCGAGTACAGATACCAAGCCAAATGAAATGCCGTTAGCATCTAACCAGAACTGCAAAGATAGTGTTATTTACAAAATAATTGCAACTAAAAAGTAAGTGCTAGAGCCCACAAATATAAAAGTACTGAGACAGTACAATATGGGTGCAATACTGCTTAGTGCTGTGATGTGAGGTTCAGCAGGGTCACAGCCTCAGGGAAGAAGCTCTTCCTGTGCCTGCTGGTGTGGGAGCGGAGGCTTCTGTAGTGCCTACCAGATGGGAGGAGAGTAAAAAGTCCATGGTTAGGGTAAGATACATCCTTGATAAGGGGATCAGATGGGCAATTCTGTGGACGCAGGAAAGAAGCATGGATGGTAGTTTGTCTCCCTGGTGTCAGGGTCTGGGAAATTTCAGATCGTGTCCAAGATATCCTGAAGTGGGAAGGTGAACAGCCAGAGGTCGTGGTACATATTGGTACCAACAACATAGGCAGGAAAAGGGAGGAAGTTCTGAAAAAAGACGACAGGGAGTTAGGAAGGAAGTTGAGAAACAGGACCACAAAGGTAGTAATCTCAGGATTACTGCCTGTGCCACGTGACAGTGAGTATAGGAATAGAGTGAGGTGGAGTATAAATGCATGGCTGAGTAATTGGAGCAGGGAGTAAGGATTCAGATTCCTGGTTCATTGGGACCTCTTTTGGGGCAGGAGTGACCTGTTCATAAAGGACAGGTTGCACTTGAATGCCAGGGGGAACCAATATCCTGGCAGGGAGGTTTGCTAAGGCTGTTGGGAAGAGTTTAAACTAGAATTACTGGGGGGTGGGAACTGAACTGAACAGATGGGGGCAGGGGCAGTTGGCTCACAAATAGAGAAAGCTTGGAGACAGTGCGAGAGGGAGGATAGGCAGGTGATAGAGAATGGATGCGCTCAGACCGAAGGCTTGAGATGTGTCTATTTCAACGCAAGGAGTGTTGTGAACAAAGTGGATGAGCTTACAGTGTGGATCAGTACTTGGAGCTATGATGTTGTGCCCATTACAGAGACTTGGATGGCTCAGGGACAGGAATGGTTACTTCAAGTGCCGGGATTTAGATGTTTCAGAAAGGACAGGGAGGGAGGCAAAAGAGGTGGGGGTGTGGCACTGTTGACCAGAGATAGTGTCACAGCTGCAGAAAAGGAGGAAGACATGAAGGGATTGTCTACGGAGTCTCTGTGGAGTCTCTGTGTGTGGAGGTTAGGAATAAGAAGGGGTCAATAACTCTACTGGGTGTTTTTTATAGGCCACCCAATAATAACAGGGACATCAAGGAGCAGATAGGGAAACAGATTCTGGAAAGGAGTAATAATAACAGGGTTGTTGTGGTGTGAGATTTTAATTTCCCAAATATTGATTGGCATCTCCCTAGAGCAAAGGGTTTAGATGGGGTGGAGTTTATTAGGTGTATTCAGGAAGGTTTCTTGACACAATATGTAGGTAAACCTACAAGAGGAGAGGCTGTACTTGATCTGGTATTGGCAAATGAACCTGGTCAGGTGTCAGGTCTCTCAGTGGGAGGGCATTTTGAAGACAGTGATTAGAATTCCATCTCCTTTACCATAGCATTGGAGAGGGATAGGAACAGACAAGATAGAAAAGTCAAGTCAAGTTACTTCTATTGTCATTTCAACCATAACTGCTGGTATGGTACATAGTAAAAATGAGACATTTTTCAGGACCATGGTGTTACATGACACGGTACAAAAACTAGACTGAACTACTTAAAAAACAACACAGAGAAAGCTACACTAGACTACAGACCTACACAGGACTATGTAAAGTGCACAAAAACAGTGAAGGCATTACAATAAATAATAAACAGGACAATAGGGCAAGGTGTCAGTCCAGGCTGTGGGTATTGAGTCTATTAGCTTGAGGGAAGAAACTGTTACATAGTCTGGTCATGAGAGCCAGAATGCTTCGGAGACTTTTCCCAGACGGCAGGAGAGAGAAGAGATTGTATGAGGGGCGGATGGGGTCCTTCATAATGCTGTTTCCTTTGCGAATGCAGCATGTAGTGTAAATGTCCGTGATGGAGGGAAGAGAGACCCCGATGATCTTCTCAGCTGACCTCACTATCCGCTGCAGGGTCTTGTGATCCAAGATGGTGCAATTTCCGAACCAGGCAGTGACGCAGCTACTCAGGATTTTCTCAATAAAACCCCTGTAGAATGTGATGAGGATGGGGGGTGGGAGATGGACTCCCCTCAGCCTTCGCAGAAAGTAGAGACGCTGCTGGGCTTTCTTTGCTATGGAGCTGCTGTTGGGGGACCAGGTGAGATTCTCCATCAGATGAATACCAAGAAATCTGGTGCTCTTTACGATCTCTACTGAGGAACCGTCAATGTTCAGTGGGGAGTGGTCACTCCGTGTCCTCCTGAAGTCAACTACCATCTCACACAAAATGCTGGTGGAACACAGCAGGCCAGGCAGCATCTATAAGGAGAAGCACTGTCGACGTTTCGGGCCGAGACCCTTCGTCAGGACTTCGTCAGGGTCTCGGCCCGAAACATCAACAGTGCTTCTCCCTATAGATGTTGCCTAGCCTGCTGTGTTCCACCAGCATTTTGTGTGTGTTGTTGTTTGAATTTCCAGCATCTGCAGATTTTGTTGTGTTTGCTCTACTACCATCTCTTCTGTTTTGTTCACATTAAGATATAGGTTGTTGGCTCTGCACCAATCCGTTAGCCGCTGCACCTCCGCTCTGTAAGCTGACTCGTCGTTCTTGCTGATGAGACCCACCACAGTCGTGTCATTGGCAAACTTGATGGTATGGTTCGAGCTGTGTGTTGCAGCACAGTCGTGAGTCAGCAGAGGGAACAGCAGTGGACTGAGCACCCATAGCCTCCATGCTCAGTGTGATGGTGTTGGAGATGCTGCTCCCGATCCAGACTGACTGAGGTCTCCCAGTCAGGAAGTCTAGGAGTAATTGGAGTAAGGGGCAAAATGAGGCTATCAGGCAGGAATTTGGAAGCATGTATTGGGAACAGATATCCTCAGGCAAATGTTCAGGGGATATTTGCGTGGTGTTCTGCATAGGTACGTTCCAATGAGACAGGGAAAGGATGATAGGGTACAGGAACCGTGGTGTACAAAGGCTGTTGAAAATCTAGTCAAGAAGAAAAGAAAAGCTTACGAAAGGTTCAAAAAACTAGGTAAGGATAGAGATCTAGAAGATTATAAGGCTAGCAGGAAGGAGCTTAAAAATGAAATTAGGAGAGCTGGAAGGGGCCATGAGAAGGCCTTGGCAAGCAGGATTAAGGAAAACCCCAAGGCATTCTATAAGTATGTGAAGAGCAAGAGGATTAGACATAAAAGAATAGGACCAATCAAGTGTGACAGTGGAAAAGTGTGTATGGAACCAGAGGAGACAGCAGAGATACTTAATGAATACTTTGCTTCAGTATTCGCTATGAAAATGGATCTTGGTGATTGTAGTGATGACTTGCAGCAGACTGAAAAGCTTGAGCATGTAGATATTAAGAAAGAGGATGTGCTGGAGCTTTTGGAAAGCATCAAGTTGGTTAAGTCACCGGAACCGGACAAGAGGTACCCCAGGCTACTGTGGGAGGTGAGGGAGGAGATTACAGAGCCTCTGGTGATGATCTTTGCATCACCAGTGGAAATGGGAGAGGTTCTGGAGGATTAGAGGGTGGCAGATGCTATTCCCTTATTCAAGAAAGGGAGTAGAGATAGCCCAGGAAATTGTAGACCAGTGAGTCTTACTTCAGTGGCTGGTAAGTTGATGGAGAAGATACTGAGAGGCAGGATTTATGAACATTTGAAGAGGCATAATATGATTAGGAATAGTCAGCATGGCTTTGTGAAAGACAGGTCATGCCTTATGAGCCTGATTGAATTTTTTGAGGATGTGACTAAACACATTGATGAAGATTGAGCAGTAGATGTAGTGTATATGGATATTAGCAAGGCATTTGATAAGGTACCCTATGCAAGGCTTTTTGAGAAAGTAAAGAGGCATGGGATCCAAGGGGACATTGCTTTGTGGATCCAGAACTGACTTGCCCACAGAAGGCAAAGAGTGATTGTAGAGGGGTCATATTCTGCATGGAGGTCAGTGACCAGTGGTCTGCCTCAGGGATCTGTTCTGGGACCCTTTCTCTTCGTGATTTTTATAAATGACCTGCATGATGAAGATGGGTTAGTAAGTTTGCTGATGACACAAAGGTTGGGGGTGTTGTGGAAAGTGCGGAGGGCTGTCAGAGGTTACAGCGGGACATTGATAGGATGCAAAACTGGGCTGAGAAGTGACAGATAGAGTTCCACCCAGATAAGTGTGAAGTCATTCATTTTGGTAGGTCAAAAATGGCAGAATATCGTATTAATGGTAAGACTAATGGCAGTGTGGAGGATCAGAGAGATCTTGGGGTCCAAGTCCACAGGACACTCAAAGCTGCTATGCAGGTTGACTCTGTGGTTAAGAAGGCATATGGTGCATTGGCCTTCATCAACCATGGGATTGAGTTTAAGAGCTGTGAGGTAATGTTACAGCTATATAGGACCCTGGTCAGACCCCACTTGGAGTACTGTGCCCAGTTCTGGTCACCTTATTACAGGAAGGATGTGGAAATCATAGAAAGGGTGCATAGGAGATTTACAAGGTTGTTGCCTGGATTGGGGAGCATGCCTTATGAGAATAGGTTGAGTGAACTCGGCCTTTCTGCTTGGAGTGACGGAGGATGAGAGGTGACCTGATAGAGGTGTATAAGATGATGAGAGGCATTGATCCTGTGGATAGTCAGAGGCTTTTTCCCAGGACTGAAATGGCTAGCATGACAGGGCACAGTTTTAAGGTGCTTGAAAATAGGTACAGAGGAGACATCAGGGGTAAGTTTTTTACACAGAGAGTGGTGAGTGTGTGGAATGGGCTGCCTGTGACGGTGGTGGAGGCGGATACGATAGGGTATTTTAAGAGACTCCTGGACAGGTACACGGAGCTGAGAAAAATAGAGGGCTATGGGTAACCCCAGGTAAGATCATGTTCAGCACAGCTTTGTGGGCTGAAGTTCCTGTATTGTGCTGTAGCTTTTCTATGTTTCTATGTAACATCCTCCAAACAGTTCACAAAACTACTTCTTTAACTTCTTTCAAGTCTTGTTTTTCTTTCAAATGTTACTGTTGGAGCCCGCGATCTACGTTCTGGTTGTCCGATTGAGTGATCTGGTGTTTGCTGTCTCTGAGGCTGTCCCATGGGGTGTGCAGCCTTGAGGCTAAGAGTCCTGGAGGTGGGGTGCAAGCCCATGATCAATTCCATTTCTCACCAATCTCTCTGATCAAAGGACTGAGAAAGATTGAAATCATCAAGGTGAGAGCAGAAAGGAAATGGGTGTTCAGCACTGTCTACCAGCCTCTTGCTCACTGCTCCCTCTCTTTCCCTGTCCCTCGCTGCTTCCTAAGAAAGGTCCCTGCATTCGAATAGTATGATTGTAAATGAGTTCTTGAACTTTTCATCTCTGAACTTGAAGTATTATGTACAGTTCTGGCTGCCACTTTATAGGAAGGATGTGGAAGCTTTAGAGAGGCTGCAGAGGAGATTTACCAGGATGCTGCCTGGATTAGAGAGGGTGCAGAGGAGATTTACCAGGATGCTGCCTGGATTAGAGAGGGTGCAGAGGAGATTTACCAGGATGCTGACTGGATTAGAGTGAGTGCAGAGGAGATTCACCAGGATGCTGCCTGGATTAGAGAGGCTGCAGAGGAGATTCACCAGGATGTTGCCTGGATTAGAGAGGGTGCAGAGGAGATTTACCAGGATGCTGACTGGATTAGAGAGGGTGCAGAGGAGATTCACCAGGATGCTGTCTGGATTAGAGTGAGTGCAGAGGAGATTCACCAGGATGCTGCCTGGATTAGAGAGGGTGCAGAGGAGATTCACCAGGATGCTGCCTGGATTAGAGAGGGTGCAGAGGAGATTCACCAGGATGCTGCCTGGATTAGAGAGGGTGCAGAGGAGATTCACCAGGATGCTGCCTGGATTAGAGAGGGTGCAGAGGAGATTCACCAGGATGTTGCCTGGATTAGAGAGGGTGCAGAGGAGATTCACCAGGATGTTGCCTGGA
This sequence comes from Hypanus sabinus, assembly GCF_030144855.1. Lineage (NCBI taxonomy): Eukaryota > Metazoa > Chordata > Chondrichthyes > Myliobatiformes > Dasyatidae > Hypanus > Hypanus sabinus. Next base: position 169,168,539 of record NC_082713.1, read on the forward strand.
TTAGAGAGGGTGCAGAGGAGATTTACCAGGATGCTGACTGGATTAGAGAGGGTGCAGAGGAGATTCACCAGGATGCTGTCTGGATTAGAGTGAGTGCAGAGGAGATTCACCAGGATGCGGCCTGGATTAGAGAGGGTGCAGAGGAGATTCACCAGGATGCTGCCTGGATTAGAGAGGGTGCAGAGGAGATTCACCAGGATGCTGCCTGGATTAGAGAGGGTGCAGAGGAGATTCACCAGGATGCTGCCTGGATTAGAGAGGCTGCAGAGGAGATTTACCAGGATGCTGCCTGGATTAGAGAGGGTGCAGAGGAGATTTACCAGGATGTTGCCTGGATTAGAGAGGGTGCAGAGGAGATTCACCAGGATGTTGCCTGGATTAGAGAGGGTGCAGAGGAGATTTACCAGGATGCTGACTGGATTAGAGAGGGTGCAGAGGAGATTCACCAGGATGCTGTCTGGATTAGAGTGAGTGCAGAGGAGATTCACCAGGATGCTGCCTGGATTAGAGAGGGTGCAGAGGAGATTCACCAGGATGCTGCCTGGATTAGAGAGGGTGCAGAGGAGATTCACCAGGATGCTGCCTGGATTAGAGAGGGTGCAGAGGAGATTCACCAGGATGCTGCCTGGATTAGAGAGGGTGCAGAGGAGATTCACCAGGATGCTGCCTGGATTAGAGAGGGTGCAGAGGAGATTCACCAGGATGCTGCCTGGATTAGAGAGGGTGCAGAGGAGATTTACCAGGATGCTGACTGGATTAGAGTGAGTGCAGAGGAGATTCACCAGGATGCTGCCTGGATTAGAGAGGCTGCAGAGGAGATTCACCAGGATGTTGCCTGGATTAGAGAGGGTGCAGAGGAGATTTACCAGGATGCTGACTGGATTAGAGAGGGTGCAGAGGAGATTCACCAGGATGCTGTCTGGATTAGAGTGAGTGCAGAGGAGATTCACCAGGATGCTGCCTGGATTAGAGAGGGTGCAGAGGAGATTCACCAGGATGCTGCCTGGATTAGAGAGGGTGCAGAGGAGATTCACCAGGATGCTGCCTGGATTAGAGAGGGTGCAGAGGAGATTCACCAGGATGCTGCCTGGATTAGAGAGGGTGCAGAGGAGATTCACCAGGATGTTGCCTGGATTAGAGAGGGTGCAGAGGAGATTCACCAGGATGTTGCCTGGATTAGAGAGGGTGCAGAGGAGATTTACCAGGATGCTGACTGGATTAGAGAGGGTGCAGAGGAGATTCACCAGGATGCTGTCTGGATTAGAGTGAGTGCAGAGGAGATTCACCAGGATGCGGCCTGGATTAGAGAGGGTGCAGAGGAGATTCACCAGGATGCTGCCTGGATTAGAGAGGGTGCAGAGGAGATTCACCAGGATGCTGCCTGGATTAGAGAGGGTGCAGAGGAGATTCACCAGGATGCTGCCTGGATTAGAGAGGCTGCAGAGGAGATTTACCAGGATGCTGCCTGGATTAGAGAGGGTGCAGAGGAGATTTACCAGGATGTTGCCTGGATTAGAGAGGGTGCAGAGGAGATTCACCAGGATGTTGCCTGGATTAGAGAGGGTGCAGAGGAGATTTACCAGGATGCTGACTGGATTAGAGAGGGTGCAGAGGAGATTCACCAGGATGCTGTCTGGATTAGAGTGAGTGCAGAGGAGATTCACCAGGATGCTGCCTGGATTAGAGAGGGTGCAGAGGAGATTCACCAGGATGCTGCCTGGATTAGAGAGGGTGCAGAGGAGATTCACCAGGATGCTGCCTGGATTAGAGAGGGTGCAGAGGAGATTCACCAGGATGCTGCCTGGATTAGAGAGGGTGCAGAGGAGATTCACCAGGATGCTGCCTGGATTAGAGAGGGTGCAGAGGAGATTCACCAGGATGCTGCCTGGATTAGAGAGGGTGCAGAGGAGATTCACCAGGATGCTGCCTGGATTAGAGAGGGTGCAGAGGAGATTCACCAGGATGCTGCCTGGATTAGAGAGTGTGCAGAGGAGATTTACCAGGATGTTGCCTGGATTAGAGAGGGTGCAGAGGAGATTCACCAGGATGCTGACTGGATTAGAGAGGGTGCAGAGGAGATTCACCAGGATGCGGCCTGGATTAGAGAGGGTGCAGAGGAGATTTACCAGGATGCTGACTGGATTAGAGAGGGTGCAGAGGAGATTCACCAGGATGCTGACTGGATTAGAGAGGGTGCAGAGGAGATTCACCAGGATGCTGCCTGGATTAGAGAGGGTGCAGAGGAGATTCACCAGGATGCTGTCTGGATTAGAGAGGGTGCAGAGGAGATTCACCAGGATGTTGCCTGGATTAGAGAGGGTGCAGAGGAGATTCACCAGGATGCTGTCTGGATTAGAGAGGGTGCAGAGGAGATTTTCCAGGATGCTGCCTGGATTAGAGAGTGTGCAGAGGAGATTCACCAGGATGTTGCCTGGATTAGAGAGGGTGCAGAGGAGATTCACCAGGATGTTGCCTGGATTAGAGAGGGTGCAGAGGAGATTTTCCAGGATGCTGCCTGAATTAGAGAGCGTGTCTTATGAGGAGAGGTTGAGCGAGCCAGGGCTTTTCTCCTTGGAATGAACAAAGATGAGGTGACTTTATAAAGGTGTACAAGATTATAAGAGATGTAGATCAAGAGAACTTTTTCTCTGAACGGCATGGCTGAGACCAGAGGACACCCTTTTAAGGTAAGTAGTGGAAGGTTTATTGGAGATGTCTTTACACAGAGAGTGGTCTGTGTGTGTAAAGCACGGCCAGGGGTGGTGGCAGAAGCTGATACATTATGGACATTGACGAGACTCTTAAGAGGCACATGGATGATAGAAATTTGAGAGTTATGAGTTGTGTAGGAGGGAACGGTTAGAGGGTTGGCCTAACATACTTTCTGGTAAGATGTCAACATGTTTGGATGCAATGGCTGTTATGGGGCCATCCAAAGGTGTTATTGTCTTTTTAAAACGTCTTTGTTATGATCACAGGACCCTGCTGGACATCAAGAGCATGAATTATGGCAGATCTACCCTGTCGGCGAGTTGCTCATTTGCAGGAGCTGGATTTGGTGAAGATCATGCTGCTGCCCGCGTCAGAGGTGTGCGGTCTAACTGTGAGTGATCATAGAAGCATAGAAAACCTACAGGCCCTTCAGCCCATGATGCTGTGCCAAACATGTACTTACTTTAAAAATTATCCAGGGTTACCCATAGCCCTCAATTTTTCTAAGCTTCATGTACCTGTCCAGGAATCTCTTAAAAGACCCTGTCGTATCCACCTCCACCACTTCTCCTAATCACTTTTCTTGTGACCACAAGTCCCAGATGGGTATTGTTAATGTTATTGTTAGGTGTGGAGCTTAAGAAGATTAATAGCGCCTAACAGAAACTCCTTTGCTTGAATCTTCAGAAACAGCTCTGTTTTCATCTTTACTATCTCTACTTTTCCCTCCAGGGTTCTTTTGAAGACCCTGACCTGGAGTTACACGCTGACTACGGTTCTTTGCGGGAATGGGACTCGCTCTCGGAGTTTCATGAATGGCCGTTGTTCAGCACGCCAAAGGCTTGACCTGAGAGTTCGGCTTGGAGATGGGGGGGGGGGGGGTGGGATTGGAGGTCGGTACCTCTGCAGAAGATCTATGTGTCGTTGGAGACGGAAGATGTCTGGTTGTGTGAGGACTTTGGGGTTTCTCACATTTCACTCTCATTACTCTTTGGGGCACTCCTCTGTTTTCCTGGGTGGTTGTGAAGAGAAAGCATTTCAGGATGTATATTGTATACATTTCTCTGACGTTAAATGTACCTTTGAACGGTGCAGGTTCGATTCATTGGTTTATTGGCAAAAACTGGGAGAGCTGCATGACCTCGGTTGTAGAGGGGTCTCGCCCTAAGACTGCAGCGTTTTCTGTTTGCAGCCGCTCAGGAGGGAGGGTCGGACTTGTTTCTCTCTACCAGATACCGTGTGGTGTGGCGTCCATTCTGAAGTCAGTGCTACTTCCAGAAGCAGAAGTATTGTGTTTGACGTCAGACTGCTGCAATATTCACGAGGGACTTGTACTATTTTTTTTATGTGTGACTGTAATCTTCTGCTATCTCATACGTGCTGTTGTTTGTGTGTGACTGTCGGTACTGTGTTTTGCACCTTGGCTCCATTGTTTTGTTTGGCTGTTTTCATGGTCATTCATGTACATCTGAATGATAATCAAATTTGAACTTGAACTTTATGTTTGAATGCCTCTGCAAGCTGAGGGCACCAGGAGATGTGATGACCAGTCAGCCAGAGAGATCAGACTTTTAGACATGGAGTTCAGGGTCACATTATCAGCTAGTCAAGAGGTTGATACTGAAGATCAAGCCTGAAGGTTGATCAGTATTCTGACAGTAGTCCAATGGCCAAGGCCTGGAGGCCTGTCTGGTGTTGGAGGACTCTCCATGTTGGTGGGTGGGAGGAAAGAGGCCTGCTTTACTATTGCCTAGTGCTCGTTGTTGGTAGATTTTGTTGTGCTCTGTGTTGTTGCACAGGATCAATATAAGTTGCAGGAAGTTGGAATCTCAGTCAGCTCCATCATGGGCACTAGGCCCTGCAGCAACCTGGACATCTTCAAGGAGAGATGCCTCAAAAAGGAGGCATCCATTGTTAAGGATCCTCACCATCCAGGATGTGCCCTCTTCTCACTGCCACCAGCAGAGAGGAGGTACAGGAGTCTAAAGACACACACTTAATGGTTCAGAACAGCGCTTTCCCCTCAGCCATTTGATTTCTGAACGGACACTGAACCCATGAACAGTCCTTCACTACTTTTTTTTGCATTACTACACAGACATATACTTCAGTTTTAATTATTCACGGTTTTATTAGTATGCATTGTATTATACTGCTGCTGCATAACAACAAATTTCATGACATATGCTGATAGAAACCTGATCCTGATTCTGTTCCAGTGAGCACGATGGGAACGTTACGCTGGCGCCTGAATAGTCAGCAACACTTGCGGGCTGCCCCCAGCACCTCCTTCGGCTGTGGTGACTATTAAGGCAAACAACACTTTTCACTGTGTGTTTTGACATACATGTGATAAATAAATCTGAATCTGAATCTGAACCGCTTCCTCTGGCAGCTTATTCCATTCCCTGACTTCTGAAAACACAGTCATATCAAATGGATTTGGTCAGATATCTCCCCAGCCTCTCCGGGACGAGTACTTCCCTCATGAGTCAATGGGCTCCTCACATGCTGTTAATTTCCTGGGCCTTATCATCTCCAGTTCTGCAGTCTCCCTCCCTAAGCAAAGTTGTGAGAGATTTGAACTTCACCCTATGGGTAACTTGAGCCAAACTTTACCCAGAGTTTCTGCACAATGACCTCTAACTACTCAGCGGCTGGCAGGCTGATCCACCCAATCATGTGGTTAAAAATCAAACATTTCTCTCAAAGTGCCCTTGAACAATCTGGATAACTGCATTTTTACAGAACAACATTTACCATTTATCTCATCATCATTTAGCTCACTGTTTGCTCACATTAACTTTGTCCAGAGAATTCTGATGTAACCCTACCCTCTGTGGGTATGTGTGGTGTTAGTTTGTGGATACTGTGAGGTAAGAATCCAGAAATAAGTTCAAAGTAAATTTATTATCAAAGTGCATATATGTCACCATATACAGCCCTGAGATTCATTTTGTAGTAGGCATACTCAATAAATCCATAATAGAATAATAACCATAATAGAATCAGTGAAAGACTGCACCAACTGGGCATTCAATCAGTGTGCAAAAGACAACAAACTGCACAAATACAAAAATAAATAATAAAGGTAAATGAATTAGCAATAAATATCAAGAACAAAGTAATAGGTGAAACTGGGAGGGGGAGGGATGTAGTAACGAGCTGGGATGTTGATTGGTGAAAGAGGTACAGGGCTGGAGAATGGGGATTCTGATAGGAGCCATTGAGTTGGCATCTGCTGTGGACCTGTTGCTTTGGTAGCCGAATTGGAGCAGACCAAGTCACTTATGAGACAGGAGTTAGAATGTTTCATCACCAACCTCTCAAATTATTTCATCAGTCTGGATGTAAGTGCTACTGGTCAATAGTCATTGAGGTCAGTTACCATATTCTTCCTAGGCACTGGTATAATTGAAGCCTGCTTGAAGCATGTGGGTACCTCAGAATGACGAAGCGAGAGGTTAAAGATCTCCAGCCAGTTGACCAGCACAGGTCCTTCTTAGCTATGTGCACCCTCTGGGGCAGACGATTTCTGTGGGTTCACCTTCCTGAAGGATATGCTCACGTTGGCCTTAGAGACTGAAATCATAGGATCATTGGGGATGTGTGAGTTTGTCATGGTTCCTCCACGCTTTGATGATCAAAGCGAGCATTGAGCTCACCTGGAGGTGAAGCCCTGTTTCTGCCTACATCGCTTGATTTTGCTGTATAAGAGGTGATAGCATTCAAGCCCTGCCTGCCACAAATGTGAATTTGATTCAAGTTTCGTCTGCTATTGCCCACCTCACCCAAGTGCAACAAAACAAATTGAACATTGGACATAAAGCATACATAGAGCATAGAACATTACAGGCCCTACAGCCAATGACATTGTTACTTACTTATTTATTTAAGCTCATCATCCTTACTGGGGCACAGGCTGCTGACAACAGCTTGCCCGAGCACTCTTTCAAGTTGTCCCCAGGTGTAGCCCATGTTTGAAGATCTTTCCTTTCTCAGAGATGAGGTCTTTGGAACTTTTCTTTGGCCTTTGTTTTTATGAGATGGGATTGCTAACTCCACACCCAACCGTCCTCCTTTCGCAGCCGGGCTTGCGACAAGAATCTGGACTTGTTGCTACAGCATATGCAATCTGACAGGCTCTCCACTTGACCTTAGATCACCTGGTCAACGGCCATACCTATGTCAAGCTCAATCCTATCCTCAGTTCTAATCAACAAGCTCCAAAACCCGGGTGTCTGTACCTCCCTCTGCAACTCATCCTTGACTTTCTCACCTGGAGACCACAGTCTGTGCAGATTAGAAACAATACCTCCTGCTTGCTGACGATCAACACTGGATACATGCCTAGTCCACATGCTTAGTCCACTGCTCTAACCTCTCTACACCTGGACTGTGTGGCTAGCCACAGCCGAAGTGTTACCTATAAATTTGGCAATGACATGATTGTTAGCAGAATTTCAAATGGTAATGAGGAGGCATACAGAGCGAGGTTGATCAGCTGAATGAGTGGTGTTGCAGCAACAACCTTGCACCCATCGTCAGTAAGACCAAAGAATTAGTTGTGGACTTCAGGAAGGGGAAGTCAAGGGAAAACACACCAGTCTTCAAAGGATCAGAAGTGAAAAGGGTGAGCAGTTTCAAGTTCCTGTGTCAACATCTCTGAGGATCTATCCTGAGCACAGCGTATTAATGCAATTACAAAGAAGGCACAACTGTGGTCATACTTCATATGGAATCTGAGGACATAAAATTGGTATGTCACCAAAGACAATACAAATATCTACAGATGTACCATGGAGAGTAGTCTGTATGGGGAGGGGCACTGCGCAGTATCAGAAAAAGCTGCAGAAAGTGGTAAGGTCTGCCAGCTCCATCATGGCCACTCGTCTCCCCAGCAATCTTCAAAAGGCGGCGGCTCAAAGAGGTGACATCAATCATCAAGGACCCCCATCACCCAGGACATGTCCTCTTCCCATAGTTACCATCAAGGAGGAAGAATTGGAGCCTGAAGACACACACTCAACGATTCAGGAACAGCTTCTTCCTCTCTGGCATCAGATTTCTGAATTCAGAATAGAATTTCTGAATAATTCTGAATAGAATCTGAATAGATTTCTGAACTACCTCGATATTTTTCTCTTCCTTTTTGCACTACTTATTTAATTTAATTTAATTTTTATATGTACTTATTGTAATTTTTAGTTTTACTGTTATGTATTGTAATGTACTGCTGTCACAAAGCCACAAATATCACAAATATGTCAGTGATATTAATCTGATTCTAGTTCCTTTTCAGCCCAGATGAAGGGTTTCAACTCAAAACGATGACTGTTTATTCCTCTCTATAGATATGCTGCCTGACTTGCTGAGTTCCTCCAATTCTGGATTTCCAGCATTTGCAGAATATCTTGTTTACAATGTGGCAAAAGCTCTCTTCATGACCTTACGTACCTGTGACGCCACTTTCAAGGAATTGTAGATCTGTTTTTCCAGATAACCAGGTTTTTTTTTGTTAATGTGTATTATTGAACAGAAATGTTAAAATGAAGGCTATGTTGGCCAGAGAGCTAGAGTCAGTGACCTGTTGAAAGAATTTTGTCAATATGAACCTATTATTTTACAAATAAGGATTAGAAGTATTTTAGAAGAAATAGTGTATAGCGTCACATTATAATGAGCAATCAAAGTGCTGGCAGAATTAGGGTACACGAAGGGAGATTTTGGATTCAGAGCGGTGGTTTGCAGAGGGTATTGACCTATCAATCACACAGAAGGGGGCGTGTCTACAGGCTTCATTAAATATCCCAATGTGGAGCAAGGCTAAATATTCCTGACCAAGCCATTGACTGAGACCAGGGCTGCAGGAGAGAGGACAGCACACCGGAGAGCAGAAATAATTCTTGTGACGACAGCTCCAACACCAAGCAACTAGGCAACTAAAGCAGCCAGAAGTGGACAATGGATGCAGCATTCCTGAAGGATGGAGAGAGTGGTAAGGTAATTATCCAACGGGTGACTCGAGCAGGAATAGGAAACTGAAAAGAAGTGGGCACTTCTGCTCTTTTCCACCTTATCTCATCACTCATTCCTCTACAAACACAGACTTACATACACACATAAATACCCACACACTTCAAAATACACACAGATGTAAACATGCGCATACACTCACACATGCACACACACACACACACACACACACACACACACTCAGACACACACACACACACACACACACTCACACACACACACACTCACACACACACACACACACACACACACAGACACGCACACACACACACTCACACACACACACACACACACACACACACACACACACACACACACACTCAGAGACACACACACACACACACACTCACACACACACACACACACACACTCACACACACACACTCACACACACACACACACACACACACTCAGACACGCACACACACACACTCACACACACACACACACACACACACACTCAGACACACACACACACACACACACACACACACACACACAGAGTCCTCCCCTCTATGAACTTTGTCTACACTTCTTTCTGCCTCAGTAAATCAGCCAGCATAACCAAAGACCCTACTTTTGCTCATCACCTCCCTCTGGTTATCCTCCTCAATCCCTTCTTCCCATCGACTATTCACTTCTCCAGTCAGATTCCTTCTTCTTCAGCCCTTTACCTCTTCCAGTTATCATGTTCTTATATTATCTCCCCCTCCAGCCACCCACCTTCCCCCTCACCTGGTCTCACCTGCCAGCTACCCCTCACCCTCCCCCACCATCTTATTCTGGCTTCTTCCCCTTTCTTTCCAGTCCTGCAGAAGGGTCTCGGCCCAAAACTCTTCAATCCCCTCCATAGATGTTGCCTGACCTTCCAAGTTCCTTCAGCATTTTGTGTGTGTTACTTTGGATTTCCAGCATCTGCTGAATCTCTTGTGCCTATGATAAGATGATCTGAATCAGCAGATTGGGTGACTACTTTGCTATTGTTTATTCCACAAATATACTACAAATTCTAGCCAAACATTACTTTAATTTTCTATCTCACCACCGTTCAGATCTGGTCATGGCATCCAACTCTGTTTCAATGAAATCCAGTGAAATTGTAGGGAACCAGGGTTTGAACCAGTGAACTAGTTTATTAATGTCACATGTACCAAGGTACAGTGAAAAGCTTTGTTTTGCATGCCGTCCACACATTACAGCAGTGCATTGAGGTAATACAAGTGATTTGAAGAATACATCTCACAATGCTCTGAACTCATCATCAGTAATTAACCTGGAGTCTTTGGGTTTTCACCCTTAACTAGTGACCCAGTTGTGCTTGATCAAGCCATGATTTGTGTTCAGCAGTGTGTGCTACTGCAGAACAATCTTTCCTCTAAGGTGTGTGCCCACATCTTTTGCTATTAGTGCACAAAGGAATTTAAACTAAAGGTTGTCATCCTCTACCTCATTGGCATGGTAAGTATACTTCACGATCATATGCAATCACATTTCTTTTTCCGGTTTCTGATGTGGATTGTATTGATAATGTGGAGTTTGCGATGATTTATCTGCAGATTTTAGAACAGGCTTATTTACACAGTTTTTAGTGATGTTGTTGTCACTGGGCAAAATAAAAAAGTTGTACGGCACAAGATTGTTGCGCACACTGGTCATTACAAATTTGAGGGAACATGTCATGAGTGGGTGCCAGAATCCCTGGGGGTGGCTTTACTCTTGCTTCTGGTTGCTCTCCAGCTCTCAAAGCTGATGAATCAATTGCAGGATTGAATTCACTTGCTGTTACAGATGTTTAAGAAGGCTGCTTCTGCGAGGCTCTTCAATGTCTGGTCATGTCTCCAGTTATATTGTTTCTGTCCAAGGCTTTTTGGAAACGAGTCTGACTTATTGTACTAACTAGGGAATCATTCAACAGCGGGTTAAATCTGTGCTTGAGCATGATGGTATGTGCTTTCAGCTTTTGAATCTGATAGAAGGGGGGAGAAGAGAAAATCTCTGGGGCTCAACTTCAGACAATCAGTCTCCACGACTTTTTGTTTCAGATTTATCCAATTTCATTTCATCTATTTACATATTCAGACCAATTCCTTTTTTTTTCACTTCTATCATAACCTCCCTCACACCTTTATCATCTACTATCTCCTGCCTGGAACGCAATTCCAGATAGTCCCGCCATTCTCCCTTACCCTGCATCTTAAAACCTGCTTCTCTTTAACTATTTACAATTATTCCTCTGATTTGAGGCGCACACCTATCGATCCCCCAACAATGCTATGAAGGGTGATGGGGTTGTTAAGGCGTAGGGTGTGTTTGCCTTCATTAGTTGGAGGATTGCATTCAAGATCCATGTGATAGTGTTACAGCTCTATAAAGCCCCGGTTAGACCACGTTTGGGTATTGGGATATTCAGATCTGGTTGCATCATTATAGAAATTATGTGGAAGCTTTAGAGAGGATGCAGAGGAGACTTGCTAGGCTGCTGCCTGGGTTAGAGAGCATGTCTTATGAAGATAAGTTGATCTTCTCTTTGAAGCAAAGTGAGGATGAGAGGTGGCTTGATAGAGGTGTACAAAGTGATATGGGGGGATGTCAGAGGTAGATATTTTACCTAGAGGGTGGTGGGTGTGTGGAACATGCTGTCAAGGGTGGTGGTAGAAGCAGATACATTAGGGAAATTTAAGAGACTTTTAGTTAGACACATGGATGGAAAAAGATCAAGGGCTATGTGGGAGGGAAGCATTAGACTGATCTTAGAGTAGTCTAAAAGATCAGTTCAACATCATGGGCTGAAGGATCTGTGCCATGTTCTTTAAGTTCTATGTTCAGTTCCGGTGAAGGGTCATAGATTATAAGATGCAGGAGCAGAATAGGCCATTTGGCCCATCAAGTCTGCTCCACCATTCCATCATGGTTGATTTATTATCCCTCTATGAAACCATAGAACAGAGGAGCAACATTAGGCCTTTCAGCCCATCACATCTGATAGACTTGAGGTTAGCTCTGTTTCTTGATCCACAGATGGTAACTGGCTGTTTCCTACAATATCCATTTCACCTCACATTTTCAGCTTCTAAATGTTCTACCCATATAAACATTTGTTCTAAAAATGGATCAAGGATGATGTTCTAACTCTAAAGTAATTGGAACTGTTTGCCATTATGCTCTTTACTTTCCCTCCTCTAGAAATCCATGTACACTGATGAGCAGTCCATCAAGGGTGATATCATCACAGTAATGTTCTCTCTGAAGGAAGAGGTTGGAGCCTTGGTTAAGGCTTTGCGTCTATTTGAGGTAATTCTCGTTGTATTTCAATCCAACCATTGCGATTGGTCCCTAAGGTCAACGATGTTCCAACCATTTTATCTGGAAAACTAATTCTTCTATCCTAAAGCGTGGACCATTCTTCAGGCTGCACATAGAAAGCATAGAACAATACAGCACAGGAAATAGACCTCTCGGCCCATACTGTCTGTGCTGAAAATAATGGTAAATTAAACTATTCTACCTGTAGATGATCCATAAACCCCAATTCCCTGCATACTCATCCTTTTAAACACCATTGTCATATCTACTTCCACCTTTACCCCGGCAGCTATGCTCAGCACCCATGGCTCTGTGTAAAAAAAATTACTCTTAAATTTTTTCCCTCTCACCTTCAGACAATTCCCTCAACTGTTTGATATTGGTACTCTGGGAAGCAGATTCCAACTGGCAACCCTATCAATACCTCTCAGAATCTCATGAACTTCCTTCAAGTTTCCTGTCAGTCACTGTCACTCCAGACAAAACAACCCACGTTTGTCCAATCTTTCCTTATAGTACACGCCGTCTGATCCAGGCAGTGTCCTGGTTAACCCCTTCTGCATCCTCTTCAAAGCCAACACATCTTTCCTGTAACGGGATGGAGCAACTTGCTGAAAAGAAGCATATAATTGTCAAGGAATTCAAGGTTCACAGTTCAAAGTAAATGTTATTATCAAAGTCCATGCATGTTACCATACACAGTCAGTTTCCTGTGGCCTACTCAGCAAATCTATTGAATAGTAACCATAACAGGATCAATGAAAGATCAACCAGAGTGCAGAAGTCAACAAAATGTGCAAATGCCAAGATAAATAAGTAGTAATAAATAATGAGAACATTAGATAATGAGATAAAGAGTCCTTACAATGATATCATTGGTTATAGCAACATTTCAATAATGGGGCAAATGAGTGTAGTTATCTCCTTTTGTTCAAGAGCCTGATGGTTGAGGGTTAGTAACTGTTCTTGAATTTGTGGTGTGAATCTTGGGGCTCTTGTACTTTCCAGCTGATGGCAGCAGTGAGAAAAGAGCATGTCCTGGGTGGTGAGGATCTTTGATGATGGATGCTGCTTTCCTATGACAATGTTTCATGTAGATGTGCTCAATGGTGGGGAGGACTTTGCCATAATGTAGAGGGCCAAATCCAGTACCCTTTGTCAGATTTTTTGATCAAAGGCTTTGGTGTTTTCATACCAGACTGTTTTGTAGCCAGTCAATCACTCTCCACTACACATCTATAGAAGTTTGTCAATGTTTTAGATGTCATGTCATACCTCCACAGTCTCCTAAGAAAGTAAACGCACTGCTATGCTTTCTTCATAATTACACTTACACGTTGAGCAGAGGACAGATCCTCTGAAATAGTAAAAACTAGGAATTTAAATTTGCTGACTCCCACCTCTGATCCTCCAATAAGGATGGACTCATGGACAACTGGTTTCCCTCTCTGAAGTTTATAATTCACCTTGGTTAATAGCAGAAATTCCTCTATATAGAGGTATGGGCTGATTACATTACGTGTAATACAGAGAATCTGTGAGATCTGTTGCCACAGGCAGCTATGGAGGCCAAGCCTGAGTGTATATTTAAGGCAGAGGATGATCAACTCTTGGTTTGTCAAGGTATGAAGGGATATGGGGAGAAGACAGGAGACTGGGACTGAAAGGAAACATGGATCAGCCATGATGAAATGGCAGGGAAGACTCAATGGGCCAAATGGCCTAATTCTGCACCTATATCTTATGGTCTTATGGTTCCATTGAGTCTGATCTTCACGCAACATATAATATTGGACAAACTCAGCAAGCCAGGCAGTTGCCATTTAGGGCCAAGATCCCACATCAGGACTGGAAAAGGAGGGGGAAGAAGCCAGAATAAGGGGGTGGGAGGAGGGGACAGAGTACAAGTTAAGATGGTGCGGGAAGCTGCAAGGTGATAGGTGGAAGAGGTAATGGGCTGAAGAAGAAGTAATCTGATTGGTGAGGACAGTTGAACCATTGCGTAAAGGAAAGGAGGTTAGGAACCAGAGGGAGGTACTGGGCATGTCATGAGTGTGGGGGGGGGGGGGGGTGAAGGGAAAGGGTGAGGGGGCTACCAAAGTATGGAAAATCAGTTAAGAATATAGGCGGTGTTGGATCCTGATGTTTTTCTGATCCAAAGATTCTTTAGAATCAAGAATGAGGCATAAAGATTGCTGCTTATGGCTGTTTTATTACAAGTTACAAGAACAAAAGCAAACATTGGAGTGCTGAGAGAAGAAAAAAATAGAAACAAAGGGAAAACCAGTCGTGATCGTCTCGGACTCGACTAGATATAACATTCCAGTGATAATAATTAACCTATAAAACAGCTGGATTCAAGTGCTGTGACACCTACTAAGTTCTAGAAACAGAGAAGTTACTGTACCGTATAACCATATAACCATATAACAATCACAGCACGGAAACAGGCCATCTCGGCCTTCCTAGTCCGTGCTGAACCCTTAATCTCACCTAGTCCCACCTACCCGCACTCAGCCCATAACCCTCCACTCCTTTCCTGTCCATATACCTATCCAATTTTACCTTAAATGACACAACTGAACTGGCCTCTACTACTTCTACAGGAAGCTCATTCCACACAGCTATCACTCTTTGAGTAAAGAAATACCCCCTCGTGTTTCCCTTAAACTTCTGCCCCCTAACTCTCAAATCATGTCCTCTAGTTTGAATCTCCCCTACTCTCAATGGAAACAGCCTGTTCACGTCAACTCTATCTATCCCTCTCAAAATTTTAAATACCTCGATCAAATCCCCCCTCAACCTTCTACGCTCCAATGAATAGAGACCTAACTTGTTCAACCTTTCTCTGTAACTTAATTGCTGAAACCCAGGTAACATCCTAGTAAATCGTCTCTGCACTCTCTCTAATTTATTGATATCTTTCCTATAATTCGGTGACCAGAACTGCACACAATATTCCAAATTTGGCCTTACCAATGCCTTGTACAACTTTAGCATTACATCCCAACTTCTGTACTCAATGCTTTGATTTATAAAGACCAGCGTTCCAAAAGCCCTCTTCACCACCCTATCTACATGAGACTCCACTTTCAGGGAACTATGCACAGTTATTCCTAGATCTCTCTGTTCCTTTGCATTCTTCAATGCCCTACCATTTACTCTGTATGTTCTATTTGGATTATTCCTGCCAAAATGTAGAACCTCACACTTCTCAGCATTAAACTCCATCTGCCAACGTTCAGCCCATTCTTCTAACCGGCATAAATCTCCCTGCAAGCTTTGAAAATCCACCTCATTATCCACAACACCTCCTACCTTAGTATCATCGGCATACTTACTAATCCAATTTACCACCCCATCATCCAGATCATTTATGTATATTACAAACAACATTGGGCCCAAAACAGATCCCTGAGGCACTCCGCTAGTCACCGGCCTCCATCCCGATAAACAATTATCCACCACTACTCTCTGGCATCTCCCATCTAGCCATAAGTTGCCATAGGTGATTATAAAAAAATACAAGAAAACATAAGAAGGTTAAGCTGTAAGAAAAATAACAATTCCACACTTCAAACCAACAGCGGCAAGGGGGAGGTAGAGGGAAATGGTTACAAGTCAGAGAATTCAGATTCAGGTTCATTTACATCAACAACCAACACAACCCAAAGATGTGCTGGGGGCAGCCCGCAAGTGTTGCCATTCATACCAGCATTCCCACAATGCTCGGCAGAACACAGAACACAACAATCAACAAAGTGCCAACAGTAAAGCAAGCCCCTGTCCCCCCTCCCACCCACCCACACACACATGGACAGTCCTGCAACCCCAGGACCGGTCTTCAGTCTCCAGTCATTGGGCTTCAACCTCCAGCCTTCCAATCGATCTTCAACTGACTTTGAACAGACTGAGAGACATCAGCTCACTTCAGTGTTGATGCGCCCTCTCCATGTCCTTCATTATTATGCTTAAGTTCCCTTGCATCTGTAGGTCTGCTTCCATCAGGAAAGATCAATGGTCACAACGTTTGGTAGAAGGTGACCTAGATGCAACATGTCGTGTTGCTCCTCCAACTGAGTTCGGCCTCATCAAGGCAGTAGAGGAGGCCAGACAGTGAATTCAGCTGGCAGCCAATACCTGTATACAAGAGCATTTATCATTTCATGAATTACAATTTCCCTACAGTGCGTAAAAGCCACCTCTGACTGTTCTACTCTCTACCACTTGTTCTACAATCATTAGTGTTGTAAACTCTCCCCTGACCCCACATTTTTTATTTAAAGATACAGCTCAGAATAGGCCCTTCTGACCCTTCCAGCATTGCCACCAATATCCCTTGATTTAACCCTAGCCTAATCACAGGGCAACTTATAATGACCAGTTAAGCTACTAACTGGTATGTCTTTGGACTATTGGAGTAAAAATCAGAAGGAACTGACATATTCCATGGGGAGGATGTACAAACTTCTTACAGAGGATGCAAGGATTGAATTCTGAACTGTGACATCCCAAGCAATAATAGCATCATGCTACTGTACCACATCCTATCCTCCATGTAGCTTCCTGAATCAGAAACACCAAGCATCTGATGAATGCAAGAGATTCTGCAGATGCTGGAAATCTAGAGCAACACACTTTATTGTAACTAATCCCGATCTCTCCCTAGGTATCCTTTTAACATACAGTGTATCTTTTAGAATTCTCCTCTGACATATCAGGCCCCTTTTAACCCTCCTCATTTCCTAACAAGCATATATATGGAAGCAATTGTTGGACAATATCAAAGCAAACTAAGGGAAAACTCAAAGCTGCAGAAATGTGGTTTTTTTGAGAAGAATGATCATGGAAGGACAGAGTAACAAATAAAATGCAGTGTAAAACTGGAATAAGAAAAGCTGGTATCATCAATAAGGAAATGGAAACTGGAAATTCTGCGACATGTACTGAGGAAAGAGAAGCTCGAGCATTTTGCAGGGACAGGAAAAATTGATGGAAGAAAAAGTTGTGGTCAACAACACATGATATTCATGGGTTACATCCAGGGATGGACAGGCAAAAGTTTTGAAGGCTATCAGAATCTCTCAGATCAATCACTGTCCATACTCCTGGCTTGATCACAGCTGCCTAGACCCAACATGCCTTCTTTTCCCGATAAAAAACGTCTTCCAGCTAGGGTTCCCTGCTCCTGCCAGCCTCGACCTTCACACTTACAGGATCATACTGGTCCTGAGCTTTTTGCATGCTGAAGAGAACTTTACAAGTTATATGTACAGTGGAAGATACTTCATAACTGCCAAGCACTCCATTAACTCCAGTGGCCTCTCAGAAATAACTGATATTATCAAAATGAATCTCCCTACACTCTCCCCCAATTTAGGACTTTTACTTGAGGGCCAATTTTAAACACTCTGCGAATGTTGGAAAGCTTGAAAAACACACACAAAATGCTGGAGGAACTCAGCAGGCCAGGCGGCATCTATGGAGGGGAATAAGCAGTTGACATTTTTGGCCCAAACCCTTCACCAGGGCTTAAAAGAAAGGGTGAAGAAGCCAGAAAAAGAAAGTCAGAGTCATAGAGAAGTGCTGTCACCGGGTTCGGATGTAGCCCAAGTGCGGAGTGAGAGACACTGAAGCAGGTCGATGGTTCACAGACTTTAGTGTGAACAGTGTTAAAGGGAAAAGAATACAATAAACGCTAGGCCAAACAGGGCCGTTAACTATAACCCAAATGGAAAACGAAACCAACACTACGGCTGAGAAGAACAACTATGAATAAACTGAATACCACTAGGCTTCAGAGTCAGTTGACTCGACAGTCCGATTCCTCAGGCAAGGCTGAATGCAAATGATGCTCCATCAATAACTCTCTCTGAGACGTAAAGGCAAGATATCAGATTTTATTGACTGGAAGTTTTAAAACATGGAAAGCGTTTTACGTCCGGAAAGATTGGTTTTGGACCCCCAAGACCCTGAAGCAGCTCTTGCCTTTGAACTCTGGCTTGCATGCTTCCAATCATACCTGGAGGAGGTTCGTGCAACTGAACCCGCTGTTATGCACCGAATTCTCCTCTCGAGGGTCACCCCAAAAGTTTACTCACTTATCAGGGGCCTGTCGACCTATGAAGGGGCACTGGTCACCCTCAAAAGACAGTACCTGTGGCTGGTGAACACCGTCTATGCAAGACATCGCTTAGCTACGCGACAACAGCGGCCTGGAGAATCGAGCGCCCAGTTTCTCCGAGCCCTACAGACACTCGTCTGAACTTGTGATTGCAAAACTCTCACGGCGGAACAGCATGCGGAACTCTTGATACGAGACGCCTTTGTTGCAGGAATCAGGTCAGTGTACGTGCGCCAGCGTCTGCTGGAAAAGCCGATCTTACCTTACGCTTGGCGATCGAGACGGCCGACACGCTGGAGGCTGCGCTGTAAAAAACACTGACCAGCCACGCGACCTGTTGCCTTTTTCTCCCTCCTACCTTCTTATTCTTACTTCCTTCAACCCAATACGTCAAAAGTATCAGTGATGTTGTTTCCAGCTTCTGAAATTTGGTCCGAAACTATCTCTAAGACTTAGAAGTGCAAATCATACCTTTTTTTAAAAATTTGCTTTGACTTTCTGAAACATTGTAAATATTTGTGCTGTATATTGTGCAAGCTCACCCAAGGTCGGCATCTGGTGGTAGGGTACTCTTGTGTCAGTCACTGTGTTAAATGACTGCAGCCCTAACCTCAATAGGAAGAGTTCACTGTTGGATCAGGAATTTGGTGCATTCCCTAATCCTGCCTTTATTTCAACTCTAGCCCTCTTCCTTCCTTCCATTCCCCATTCTGGCTCCCCTCCTATCTTATCTCCTCACCTGCCTATCACCACTCATTGGTTCCCCCTCCACCTTCCTTTTCCCACATGGTCCACTCTCCTCTTCTATCAGATTACTTTTTCTTCAGCCCTTTGTATTGCCCACTTATCGCCTTCCAACTTCTTACTTCATCCCTCTCCCCAACCCACCTGGTTTTACCTATCACCTTCTATCTTGTCCTCCTTCCCCTCCCCTCACCTCATTATTCTGGTTTCTGCCCCTTTCCTTTCCAGTCTGGATGAAGAGTCTTGGCCCGAAACATTGACTATTTATTCCCCTCCATAGGTGCTGTCTGACCTGCTGAGTTCCTCCAGCATTTTGTATGTGTTACTCAGTTTTATTGTTGCTGACTTATATTGCATAAATTTTGTAGATTTATGGCAACAATAAAGTGCAAAACTAAGAAATCACTATAAGAGCAAACGGAAAGATTACTCAGGGTGTTTGAAATAACAGGTGATTTATTAAAAGACTCAACAGAAGACCAGTCAATGATGATGTACTGAGCGTAAGTTTGGTACATCTTTTACATTTTCAGCTGATGGGATTAACTGTCAAGCACTATTTTGATAACATAATTGTGATGACAGGAAGACTTAATTAAATAGCAGACCAGGTCTAAGAGGCCTGTCAGTAAATCCAATTTTTCATTACAACAATGGGTGCATGCTATAACATCATTAGTGAATTTCCTGAAACTTGGGTGTCATCACTATCTATCTCACTCCCGTACACCTCCTCATCACCTTCTGAAATTCTGCCAACAACATTAGTGTCACTGTTGGAACTTACAGATGGCCATTTGAGCTGTGCCTAGCCACACAAGTGGATATGGCCTGGGTGGTAATGGTCCTTAATGATGAATGCCAAGTTCTTGAGGCACTGATATTTTTGATGATGGGGAGGGTTGTGCCTTTGCTGGGGTTAGCTGAGTCTACAACACTCTGCAGCCACTAGTGATCCTGTGTATTGGAACCTGCAGACCAGACTGTGATGTTTATTGTTGCTTTGGATTTCAATCTGACTATAACTGAAGGCAAATAAGAATAGAGCAGGTTTTCAATGGGTCAATGGTTCCATTTAACATCAGAGAATGTATACAGTATACAGCCTGAAATTCTTAATCTTTGCAGACATCCATGAAACAAAAGAAAATCCCCAAAGAATGAGTGACAGGAAAACATTAGAGCCCTCCCATGCACAAGCAGCAGAAAGCATCAACCCTCCCCCCACCTGTTTCAACGAAAAGCATCAGTTCCCACCACCCGCCATGCAAGGAATAGCAAAGCCCCCAAAGAAACCACAATCTACAATCTATCAACATCCAAGATGGCGGCGCGACGCAGCTTGCAGCGGCCACTCCAGAACTGATTATCTGTTATTTGTGAAGTGGGGTCCTGTGCGCAATCATAATCGATTGAAAACGGACGTGGAAGCACGGAGAAACATCGGGAAATTCCAGGAAGACCTTCTTCGTTGCTGCTGCTGCTGTGAGGTCCGGGACTCTGCTGGGAAGAACAGGCCCCCAGTCCTCGGTCGTGTTGCCGATGGCCATTGGCGGGGCCATCTTATTACGCTCAGCAGAGGATGGTGCTCGGAGAAGCTGTGCTGGAGGGGATGGTTGTCGGCTCGGAGGTTCGACGGACTCGGGTCGCTTTTGGTGTGTGCTGCGTCTGCGAGGCTGGTTTCGACAGAGCTTCCATTGTGTGCTGCGTCTGCGAGGCTGAGTCGGGCGGCGCCATGGAAGTCCAAGGCGGGGGTATTCCCTTCTGCTGCCGGCATGAGATGGCGAGTCTGTCGGGACCCTGGGGACTTGTGGAAACTGTGGTGATTTCTTTTGAACTTACAGTCCTTTAACATCTTGGACTATTTTTACTGTGCCCATAGTCTTTTTTTTATTAATTATGCTATTGTTTGCACTGTTGTAATTATGTGGTTTTGTGCAGGTCTTGTAGCTTTAGTTTTTGGTCTTGTTTTTTGTCTGGTGGATTTGGAGCTCCTTTCTGGGGACCGTGCTAGACGGTAGCGCGATATTAATATGCAGCAGCCTCTCTGGACTCTGGTTTGGAGATTGCCAAACGCTACATGAATTTTCTGGTGTAGTCTGTTTTGTCATATGCTTTTGTGATATCATTCTGGGGGAACATTGTCTCATTTTTTAACTGCATTGCATTTGTGGTTTCTAAATGACAATAAACTGAATCTGAATCAAAAAGGCAGCATTCATGCCAACAGTGTGTCATGCCACAAGCTCTCTCTCTCTCTCTCTCTCTCTCTCTCTCTCTCTCTCTCTCTCTCTACTCTCTCTCTCTAACGAAGGAGAGAGAGGTATCGCTCCTGCCACAGCAAGAGGGAGACCAACAGCTGGCTGTGCTGACGTTATAGTCTGCAGTGTCCACTGATGTCTTGATGTTCCGATCTCCTGCGATGATTCAGTTGGTGACACAAGTGAGGAGTTGGTTCATCCACAGGCCTGCTGGGCCACACCCTGAAGGCACCTATCTTCTAGGTTTCCATAGAGTGGAGCGTTTATAATATTCATTAACTACTTGTCTTCATGAAGGATCACAGCCTAAAATGTCAGTTCTTTATTCGTCTCCATAGATGCTGACGGACCTGTTGAGTTCCTCCAGCATTTAGTGAGTTTTGCTCTGGATTTCCAGCAACTGCAGAATCTCTTGTGTTTATAATGGATCAGTGTGTTCAGTTTTGCTCATCCTGCTGTAGGAAAGATGTTACTAAGCTGGAAAGAGTGCAGAAAAGTTTTACAAGGACATTGTCATGACTCGAGTGACTGGTTAGGCAGGTTAGAACCTTTTTCTCATTGGAGCATAGGAGAATGAGGGATGATATTCTAGAGGTGCATAAAATAAAGGGCATAGATATGGCGAATGTGTACACTCTTTATTCCAGGGATGGGGAGCAGGTTTATTTTATTCATTTATTTGAGGTACAGCATGGAATAGTCCTTACGGCCCTTCAAGTCACGCAATTTAACCCTAGCCTAATCACGGGACAATTTACAATGACCAATTAACCTACCAACTGATACGTCTATAATAAACTATGTGTATACCTGTCCGGACATGCCCCTCTGCTGACTGCTCCTGTGGCTCCTCCCACAGACTCCTGTATAAAGGCGATTGAGGCACTGCTCCTCCCTCAGTCTCCGTGATGTCGTGCTCCCTTTTTGCTGCTAATAAAAGCCTATCCTTCACTTCCTGTCTCCGAGAGTTATTGATGGTGCATCAACGTCTTTGGACTGTGGGAGGAAACCCACAGGGTCACAAGGAGAACATACAAACTCCACACAGGCAGCGGCAGGAATTGAACCCAGGTCACCTGTACTGTAAAGTGTTGTGCTAACCACCACACTACTGTGTGAGAGAAAAGAGTTTTTAAGAATTTGAGAGGAACATATTTTACACAGAAGGTGGTAGGTACATGGGATGAGCCGCAGAGTAACTGGTTAAGGCAGGGACATTATCAGATATTTAAAAGGCACTTGGACAGGTACATGAGTAGGAAAAGTTTAGAGGGACACAGGGCAAACATGGGAAATTGTCTGTTAACTGCTTGAGCCTGATCTCCTGAATTTCTCCAGGATTTTGTTTGTTTTGAATCTTTTGCTCAGTCTACCTGGTAATTCCCCTCTGTGAAGTAGTTCAGAGTAAACTATCATTTTTGTAAATCTGATGATGGTTCTGTGAATGAAATGGTCTGTCATTAAGACTTCAGTGCTGATCATGTTGATCTCAAAATCACTGGTGCTGATTTGCCAAGTTCAACTGGTAGCAAGTCCCAGGTTGGTGGTAAGGCTGCACTTTGAGTACTGTGGACGGTTTAGATCAGCTTTGTAAGAAGGAAGTGGTTAAACTGGAAATAGTGCAGAAAAGAGCCTTGGGAATCACGGTCCCCGTAACACTATTACAGTGCCAGTGACTGGAGTTCAATTCCCGCCACTGTCTGTAAGGAGTTTGAATGTTCTTACAGTGAGTGTGTGGGTTTTCTCTGAGTGTTCTGGTTTCCTCCCACAATCCAAAGGCATAGGGTTGCTAGGTTAATTGGTCATTGTAAATTGCCCTGTGATTAGGCTAGGGTTAGATCAATGGGTTGTTGGGGGTGCCAGAAAGACCTGCTCCAAGCTGTATCTCTAATTAACTAATCAGTTAGTGTGTCTGCCCTGGCAGTGCATTCCTCATTCTTACCACTCTCTGTATAAAATACATTTCCCAATACAGCTCGAGGAATCGGAGTTTGAAGTTCAAATCCAGCGGCCTCTGTAAGAAATTTTGTGTATTCTTCCCGAGAGTGCGTGGATTCCTGCTGGGAGCTCCAGTTCCCTCCCATGTTCCTAAGAGGTACCGCTTGGGAGGTCAATTAGTCATTGTAAGTTGTCCCGTGGCTAGGATTAATCAGTGTGTCGTTGGCGATGCGGCTCACACGGCCGACAGGACGTGTTCGGTGCTGTATCTCAAAATAAACAAATAAACATTTCAATCTTGTCTTCAACACTGATGCAAATTAACGATAAACATAAATAGTAAGTAACATGATGAGAAATAATCAAACCTGTCTTCATCATCTGTGGACATGTCGAGGAACGAGATGAAAACATTTTGCTCATTGACTTCCTGTCCTGCAACCTCTGTGGGTGAATTTTATTCTGTATCTCTTACTTTTGTGTAGCAAGTTGAGAATGGGCAGCATAGCATTTACAGCGCAGCAACCCGTCTTCGATTCCACTGCTGCCGCTAAGGAGTTTGTACCTTCTCCCCGTGAACACATGGTGTTTCTCCAGCTGTTGTGTATTCGCTATTTCAATAATATGTGAGTCATCTTGTACATACTTTGGCTGATGAGTATTCTTATTTGTTTAAATAAATAATTATAGTTTAAATGTAAAAATACATCAATTGCATATGTCATTCCCTACTACATGTGTGCCTTGCTTAAAGCCGAAACTAAACATGAATTCTCTGACTCCATTGTCTTCCTTGGAGTTAGTTTAATGTTTTGAAGTTAAAAAATATAACACTGGGTGCTTTGGTTTCCACCCACAATCCAAAGATGCAGGGGTTGCTGGGATAATTGGTCACATGATGTCATTGTGTGGCGCAGGAGGCCCTGTTACTATGCTGTATAAAATAGACATGATCCACGGGGATGCAAGGCCTGAGTGGTAGAACGTAGGAAGGAATACCCAAAAGACTGCAGATGTCAGATAAAGGCAAACAGATCAAGATGAAGGTCAAGATATGATAAAGAAAGCTCATGATATGTTGGCCTTCATTTGTCGAGGCAATAAGTTCAAGAGCCAGGAAGTTACGTTAAGCTTTATAAAACTCAAGTTAGGCCACATTGTGTTCAAATTGTGTCCTGACGAAGGGTCTCGGCCCGAAACATCAACAGTGCTTCTCCTTATAGATGCTGCCTGGCCTGCTGCGTTCCACCAGCATTTTGTGAGTGTTGTGTTCAAATCTGGCAGCTTTTGAGGAATTAACAGGCAGGACAGATAAAGGAGAGTCAACAGATGTTGTTCACTTACATTTTCAGAAGGCCTTTGACAAGATGCTACACATGAGGTTGCCTAACAAGGTAAGATCCCGTGATATTACAGGAAAGGTACTGGCATGGACAGAAGGTTGGCTGACTGCTAGGAGGCCAAGAGTTGTAATAATCAGGGCCTTTTCTGGTTGGCTGCTGGTGATGAGTGTGTTCTATGAGGGTTGGTATTGGGACCACTTCTGTTCACATTAAATGTGAATGATTTTGATGGTGGAATTGATGACTTTGTGATCAAGTTTGCAGACTATACAAAGATAGATGGAGGGGCAGGCAGTGTTGAGGAAGCAGGGAGCCTGCAGGAGAACTTCAATAGGTTAGGAGAATGGGCAAAGAAGTTTCAAATGGAATATAGTGTAGGGAAGTGTATGGTTATGCACTTTGGTAGAAGAAATAAAAGCATAGACTATTTTATAAATGGAGAGAAAACTAAAAAATCGGAGGTGCAAAGGTATTTGGGAGTTCTTGTGCAAGGTTTGCTAAAGGTTAATCTGTAGTTTGAGTTGGCAGTGAGTAAGTCAAATGCAATGTTGGTATTTATTTTTGAGAGGACTAGAACATTAAAAGCAAGGATGTAATGTTGAGACTTAATAAGGCATTAACAAGAGAAAATCTGCAGATGCTGGAAATCCAAGCAACACACACAAAATGCTGGATGAACTCCTCAGGCCAGACAGCATCTATATTGATGCACCATCAATATCTCACTCTGAGACATAAGGCGAGATATCGGCTTTTATTGACTGAAAGAAGGAACAAACAGTGAGTGACCACCATACTACATCCTGGAGACTGAGAGGCCGGGCTCAGGCTTTGATCGCCTTTATACAGGGGTCTGTGGGAGGAGCCACAGGAGCAGTCAGCAAGGGGGGTGTCCAGACAGGTGTATGTAGTTCACCACACGGGGTCTGTGGGAGTTGCCACAGGAGCAGTCAGCAGGGGGGGTGTCCAGACAGGTATATGTAGTTCACCACACAGGGTCTGTGGGAGTTGCCACAGGAGCAGTCAGCAGGGGGCATGTCCAGACAGGTATATGTAGTTCACCACACGGGGTCTGTGGGAGGAGCCACAGGAGCAGTCAGCAGGGGGGGTGTCCAGACAGGTATATGTAGTTCACCACACGGGGTCTGTGGGAGGAGCCACAGGAGCAGTCAGCAGGGGGCATGTCCAGACAGGTGTATGTAGTTCACCACACGGGATCTGTGGGAGGAGCCATAGGAGCGGTCAGCAGGGGGGGTGTCCAGACAGGTATATGTAGTTCACCACACGGGGTCTGTGGGAGTTGCCACAGGAGCAGTCAGCAGGGGGCATGTCCAGACAGGTATATGTAGTTCACCACACGGGGTCTGTGGGAGGAGCCACAGGAGCAGTCAGCGGGGGGGTGTCCAGACAGGTATATGTAGTTCACCACACGGGGTCTGTGGGAGGAGCCACAGGAGCAGTCAGCAGGGGGCACGTCCAGACAGGTATATGTAGTTCACCACACGGGGTCTGTGGGAGTTGCCACAGGAGCAGTCAGCAGGGGGCATGTCCAGACAGGTATATGTAGTTCACCACACGGGGTCTGTGGGAGGAGCCACAGGAGCAGTCAGCAGGGGGCGTGTCCAGACAGGTATATGTAGTTCACCACACGGGGTCTGTGGGAGGAGCCGCAGGAGCAGTCAGCAGGGGGGGTGTCCAGACAGGTATATGTAGTTCACCACACGGGGTCTGTGGGAGGAGCCACAGGAGCAGTCAGCAGGGGGCATGTCCAGACAGGTATATGTAGTTCACCACACGGGGTCTGTGGGAGGAGCCACAGGAGCAGTCAGCAGGGGGCGTGTCCAGACAGGTATATGTAGTTCACCACACGGGGTCTGTGGGAGGAGCCACAGGAGCAATCAGCAGGGGGCATGTCCAGACAGGTATATGTAGTTCACCACACGGGGTCTGTGGGAGGAGCCACAGGAGCAGTCAGCAGGGGGCGTGTCCAGACAGGTATATGTAGTTCACCACACGGGGTCTGTGGGAGGAGCCACAGGAGCAATCAGCAGGGGGCATGTCCAGACAGGTATATGTAGTTCACCACACGGGGTCTGTGGGAGGAGCCACAGGAGCAGTCAGCAGGGGGCATGTCCAGACAGGTGTATGTAGTTCACCACACGGGGTCTGTGAGAGGAGCCACAGGAGCGGTCAGCAGGGGGGGTTTCCAGACAGGTATATGTAGTTCACCACACGGGGTCTGTGGGAGGAGCCACAGGAGCAGTCAGCAGGGGGAGTGTCCAGACAGGTGTATGTAGTTCACCACACGGGGTCTGTGAGAGGAGCCACAGGAGTGGTCAGCAGGGGGAGTGTCCAGACAGGTATATGTAGTTCACCACACGGGGTCTGTGGGAGGAGCCACAGGAGCAGTCAGCAGGGGGCATGTCCAGACAGGTGTATGTAGTTCACCACACGGGGTCTGTGGGAGGAACCACAGGAGCGGTCAGCAGGGGGGGTGTCCAGACAGGTGTATGTAGTTCACCACACGGGGTCTGTGGGAGGAGCCACAGGAGCAGTCAGCGGGCGGGTGTCCAGACAGGTATATGTAGTTCACCACACGGGGTCTGTGGGAGGAGCCACAGGAGCAATCAGCAGGGGGCATGTCCAGACAGGTATATGTAGTTCACCACACGGGGTCTGTGAGAGGAGCCACAGGAGCAGTCAGCAGGGGGAGTGTCCAGACAGGTATATGTAGTTCACCACACGGGGTCTGTGGGAGGAGCCACAGGAGCAGTCAGCGGGCGGGTGTCCAGACAGGTATATGTAGTTCACCACACGGGGTCTGTGGGAGGAGCCACAGGAGCAGTCAGCAGGGGGCGTGTCCAGACAGGTATATGTAGTTCACCACACGGGGTCTGTGGGAGGAGCCACAGGAGCAGTCAGCAGGGGGGGTGTCCAGACAGGTATATGTAGTTCACCACACGGGGTCTGTGGGAGGAGCCACAGGAGCAATCAGCAGGGGGCATGTCCAGACAGGTATATGTAGTTCACCACACGGGGTCTGTGGGAGGAGCCACAGGAGCAGTCAGCAGGGGGGGTGTCCAGACAGGTATATGTAGTTCACCACACGGGGTCTGTGGGAGGAGCCACAGGAGCGGTCAGCAGGGGGGGTTTCCAGACAGGTGTATGTAGATCACCACACGGGGTCTGTGGGAGGAGCCACAGGAGCAGTCAGCAGGGGGCATGTCCAGACAGGTGTATGTAGTTCACCACACGGGGTCTGTGAGAGGAGCCACAGGAGCGGTCAGCAGGGGGAGTGTCCAGACAGGTATATGTAGTTCACCACATGGGGTCTGTGGGAGGAGCCACAGGAGCGGTCAGCAGGGGGGGTTTCCAGACAGGTATATGTAGTTCACCACACGGGGTCTGTGGGAGGAGCCACAGGAGCAGTCAGCGGGGGGCGTGTCCAGACAGGTATATGTAGTTCACCACACGGGGTCTGTGGGAGGAGCCACAGGAGCAGTCAGCAGGGGGAGTGTCCAGACAGGTATATGTAGTTCACCACACGGGGTCTGTGGGAGGAGCCACAGGAGCAGTCAGCAGGGGGGGTGTCCAGACAGGTGTATGTAGATCACCACACGGGGTCTGTGGGAGGAGCCACAGGAGCAGTCAGCAGGGGGAGTGTCCAGACAGGTATATGTAGATCACCACACGGGGTCTGTGGGAGGAGCCACAGGAGCGGTCAGCAGGGGGCGTGTCCAGACAGGTATATGTAGTTCACCACACGGGGTCTGTGGGAGGAGCCACAGGAGCAGTCAGCGGGCGGGTGTCCAGACAGGTATATGTAGTTCACCACACGGGGTCTGTGGGAGGAGCCACAGGAGCAGTCAGCAGGGGGCGTGTCCAGACAGGTATATGTAGTTCACCACACGGGGTCTGTGGGAGGAGCCACAGGAGCAGTCAGCAGGGGGGGTGTCCAGACAGGTATATGTAGTTCACCACACGGGGTCTGTGGGAGGAGCCACAGGAGCAATCAGCAGGGGGCATGTCCAGACAGGTATATGTAGTTCACCACACGGGGTCTGTGGGAGGAGCCACAGGAGCAGTCAGCAGGGGGGGTGTCCAGACAGGTATATGTAGTTCACCACACGGGGTCTGTGGGAGGAGCCACAGGAGCGGTCAGCAGGGGGGGTTTCCAGACAGGTGTATGTAGATCACCACACGGGGTCTGTGGGAGGAGCCACAGGAGCAGTCAGCAGGGGGCATGTCCAGACAGGTGTATGTAGTTCACCACACGGGGTCTGTGAGAGGAGCCACAGGAGCGGTCAGCAGGGGGAGTGTCCAGACAGGTATATGTAGTTCACCACATGGGGTCTGTGGGAGGAGCCACAGGAGCGGTCAGCAGGGGGGGTTTCCAGACAGGTATATGTAGTTCACCACACGGGGTCTGTGGGAGGAGCCACAGGAGCAGTCAGCGGGGGGCGTGTCCAGACAGGTATATGTAGTTCACCACACGGGGTCTGTGGGAGGAGCCACAGGAGCAGTCAGCAGGGGGAGTGTCCAGACAGGTATATGTAGTTCACCACACGGGGTCTGTGGGAGGAGCCACAGGAGCAGTCAGCAGGGGGGGTGTCCAGACAGGTGTATGTAGATCACCACACGGGGTCTGTGGGAGGAGCCACAGGAGCAGTCAGCAGGGGGAGTGTCCAGACAGGTATATGTAGATCACCACACGGGGTCTGTGGGAGGAGCCACAGGAGCGGTCAGCAGGGGGCGTGTCCAGACAGGTATATGTAGTTCACCACACGGGGTCTGTGGGAGGAGCCACAGGAGCGGTCAGCAGGGGGGGTGTCCAGACAGGTATATGTAGTTCACCACACGGGGTCTGTGGGAGGAGCCACAGGAGCAGTCAGCAGGGGGGGTGTCCAGACAGGTATATGTAGTTCACCACACGGGGTCTGTGGGAGGAGCCACAGGAGCAGTCAGCGGGGGGCGTGTCCAGACAGGTATATGTAGTTCACCACACGGGGTCTGTGGGAGGAGCCACAGGAGTAGTCAGCAGGGGGCGTGTCCAGACAGGTGTATGTAGTTCACTACATATGGAAAAAAATACCGTCGACATTTTGGGCCGAAAGCCTTTAGCAGGACTGGAGACAAAATGCTAAGGAGTAGATGTGAAAGATGGGGGAGGGGAGAGAGAAACGCCAGGCGCTGGAGAAACCTGGAGGGGGAGGGATGAAGCAAAGAGTGGGAAGTTGATTGCTGAAAGACAGGAGGCCATAGAAGCAAGAAAAAAAGGGGGGAGGAGCACCAGAGGGAGGCGATAGGCGGGCAAGGAGATGACATGACAGAGGGAGAGGGACAAGCGGATGGGAAACGGTGAGGGGGGGGGGGGGGGCTTGTGGAGACATTACCGGAAGCTTGAGAAATTGATGTTCATGCCATCAGTTTGGAGCTACAGAATATAAGGTGTTGTTCCTCCAACCTAAGTGCGGCCTTATCCTGACAGTGGAGGAAGCCGTGGATGGACAAATCAGAATGGGAATGGGAAATGGAATTAAAATGGGTGGCCACTGGGAGATCCCACTTGTTCTGGTAGATGGAGTGTAGATACTCAGTGAAGCACTCTCCTAATCTACGTCAGGTCTCACCGAGATACAAGAGGCCATACCAGGATCACCAAACACGGTATATGACCTCAACAGATGTACAGGTGATGTGTCGCATTGTTTAGACTGCACTGTGAGCAGTTTTGGGCCCCTTATCTAAGAAAGGATTTGCTGGCATTGGAGAAGGTGCAGAGGAGGTTTACAAGAATGATCCCAGAAGAGGAAGGGTGATGCACCATCAATAACTCTCGGAGACATGAGGTGAGATATAGGCTTTCATTGGCTGGAGGAAAGAACAAGCAGCAATTGACCACCACACAACATCCTGGAGACTGAGCTCGGGGCTGTGCCTCCAATCTCCTTTATACCGGGGTATGTGGGAGGAGCCACAGGAGCAGTCAGCGGGGAGGGGAGGGGGGCGTGTCCAGACAGGTATATGTAGTTCACCATGGCTCTGGGCCTGTACTCATTGGAGTTCAGAACAATGAGGGGGAAATCTCAGTGAAACCTATTAAACATTTTGAGTCCTAGATTGAGTGGATGTGGAAAAAAGATGTTTCCTGTAGTGGGTGGGTCGAAAATCAGAGGGCAGAATAGAAGAAAACCCCTTTAGAACAGAGATGAGGGTAAATTTCTTTAGCCTAATAATGATGTATCGATGGAATTCATTGCCACAGGTGGTTGTGGATGCCAAGTCATTGGATATATTTAAAGTGGAGACTGACAAGATCTTGACTAGTATGGACATCAAGGGTTACGGGGAGAAGGCAGGAGAACGGGGCTGAGAGGGGTAATAAATCAGCCATGATGGATTGGCAGAAAAGATTCAAGGGGCCAAATGGCCTAATTCTTTTATGTCTTATGGTTTATGGCCTCATTATAGAAAGGATGTGGAGGCTTTGGACAGGGTGCAGAGGAGATTCATCAGGATGCTGCCTGGTTTGAAGGCTGGGCTCTCCCCTCGGTACTGCTCTCCAGTGTTCACGCGGTGGAAGACAAGCTGGATTGCGTTCGTCTGCGGCTGCACTGAGCGAGATAAAGGACTGCTGCAAGCCTGTTCTTGCAAAAACATGGCTCCAAGGCAACATCCCATGCCCCATTTATCTACAGGCTGTGACACTCAGGGACACAGGCTATAATTTTTAATATATTATTAGTTTTTTGTAACTGTATGTTTTTCAATCATAATTATATATGCTACATGTGCTGTGTGATGTCGGTACTGTGTTTTGCACCTTGGCTCCAGAGGAGCATTGTTCATTTGGCTGTGGTCATGTGAATGCTTGAATGACAATTGAACTTCCAGTCAAGATGGTGCCTGCGTAGAATGCTCCTTCGGTCAACACTTTCTGGGTAGATCATGAAACAATTTATTTCATTTCTTTTATGCCTCTTACATTTGTTTTTCATCTTGAATGTGATTCTGGAACTGCTAGGGCTTGTGGTTTGCAGTTTGGAGATTGTTTGCGTGTTTCACTGCTGTGCTGTCTCCACCAGGATTCCGGGAGGCAGAGGCAACATGAGTGAACCTCATGGTCAGAAGGGTTTGGGGTGTGAGCCAATGTTTCTCTCCATTTCACTGAATAAAGCAACAAGGGAGATTGAAGCATTGAGGCAAATGCAGAAGGTGTATGCTGGCTGG
Organism: Hypanus sabinus; assembly: GCF_030144855.1. Taxonomy (NCBI): domain Eukaryota; kingdom Metazoa; phylum Chordata; class Chondrichthyes; order Myliobatiformes; family Dasyatidae; genus Hypanus; species Hypanus sabinus. The sequence goes on from NC_082713.1 coordinate 169,200,230, forward strand.
TGGGATCGCATTGCTACAACAGCTGCACTGAGGTAGATGGTATCAGTCTTTCCCCCAGGGCAGGGGAGTCCATCACTAGGATTAGAATGAAAAGGCACAACCTCTTAATACAGAGGGTGGTGAGTGTATAGATAGAGTGAGCTGCCAGAGGAAGTGGTCATATCATTTAAGAAGCTCTTGGATAGGAATGTGGAGGGACTGGCTTAGATATGTTCTGAATGAGGGTAATTGGGACTAGCTCAATATGCACTGTGATTGGCATGGACTGGTTGGCCAAAAGGCCTGTATCTATGCTCTATGCCTCTATAGCTCATCCAGGGGAAAGAGTGGTTGTCTATCCCAACTCTACTCTTCTAACTTTCACACTGTTTACACACAACACAGCAGTGCGCGTGTCCTCGAATCCTGAAGCTCTTAAGCCAACATGACTGATGTTACACGGTGTTTATCTTCAGCCTAGGGTCACAGTAGGGTCAGTTGACCAGGAGTAATTCAGGCAGAGGACATCTCAATCAGCCAATGGGCTTTAGTGTGGAGTCCACGCCCAACAATTCTCAGGTCTGATGCAATTATGTTAGACAGTCATTATGCAATTATTGATGCAGCAATATCGGCCCAGCTTGTTTTGTTTACAACTGTTTGATTTTCTGTTGATCTTCCCCACTTGCTATGCTGTGTTTGGCTCTTAGCTGTCCACTGAGTTCCCCAGCATGGCTAATCAGGAATGGGTAATAGAGTCTTGCATAGATAGTCACATCCTCTCAATGAATACACTTTAAAAATAACTCACACAAAACGCTGGAGGAACCCATTAGATCTATGGAAGTTAATAAACAGTTGATGTTTCGGGCCAAAAGGCTTCTTCAGGACCAGAAAGGAAGACCATAAGACTATAAAAAATACCAGCAGAATAAGGCCATTCAGCCCATTGAGTCTGCTCCACCATTCCATTGTGGCTGATCCTGGATCCCACACAACCCCTTATACCTGTCCTCTCACCAAATCTTTTCATGCCATGACCAATCAGGAATCTATCAGCTTCTGCTTTAAATATACTCATGAACCATCCTCCACCGCAGTCTGTGGCAGAGCATTCCACAGATTCCCTACTCTCTGGCTAAAAAAGCCCCTCCTTACCTCTGTTCTAAAAGGTTGCACCTCAATTTAGAGGCTGTGCCCTCTAGTTCTGGATACCCCCACCATAGGAAACATCCTCTCCATATTCACATGCAGAGAAGTTACCGTACCAAGCTGTGATTCATTTAGATAGGATATTTTTTTATGGTGCATCGATAGAGAAGGTGAAGGTTAACAGGGATACACCAAAATTCTATAGCCTCAGGACTTGCCCCTCAAGTCAGGTCAAGTTTATTGTCATTTAACTCTATACATGTTCACCACCAAATGAGACAATGTTTCTCCGGACCGGGGAGTAAAGTGCAGTAGTATACATAACACACATAACATACATATAACACACAATAACTTAGGAAAGTAAGAATTAAATCAACAAATGAATTACAAATAGATAGACAAAGTAAAGTGTATAAATTATATATTGTAGGGTACAGAACAAATTGTTACTCAGGTTATTGTAGGGTGCAGGTAACATTTCGAATGTGATGAGGCTGGGAGTTCAGAAGCCTAACGGCCTGAAGAAGAAGCTGTTTCCCATCCTGACCGTTCTTGTCTTTATGCATTGGAGCCTCCTGCCTGATGGTAGAAAGTCAAAGAGGATGCTGGATGGATGGGTGGGATCCTTAATAACACTAAGGGCCCTGTATACGCAGCGCTCCTGATAAATATCCCTGATAGATGGCAGGGAGACCCCTATGATCTCTTAGCCATTCTGACAGACCTTTGTAGGGAGTTCCAGTCTGATGCTCAGCTGTTCCCACACCAGGTGAAGATGCAGCTTGTCAGGATGCTCTCAATGTTTCTCCTGTAAAATTCAGTTAACTCTTCTCTTGGGAAAAGTTAGTTATTATCCAACCTATCTAGGCTGTTCTTATTTTATAAACCTCTATAATATCATCACTCTACCTCATTCACTCTGGGGAAATCAACCCCAGCCTAGCTAGTCTCTTCTCATAACTCAAGCCCTTCAGTCCGGGCAACAGCGTTGGGAGTCCTATTAGCTTGTTAGGCCTGTGGAAGTTGCAGCAAGGCAAGGGTTAATATAATGCCCAGACAAGGTTAGCTTACAGGTAGTGTGCAGTCATAGACATGAAAAAGTCTGCAGATACAGAAATCCAGAATAACACACACAAAGTGCTGGAGGAACTCAGCAGATCAGGCAGTATCTGTGGAAAAGAGTAAACAGTTAGCATTTCAGGCTGAAAACCTTCTTCAGGACTGAGTAGGAAGGGGGAAGGCACCACAATAAATAGGTAGGGGGAGGGGAATGAAAACTAGTTAGAAGGTGACAGGTGGAGCGGGATGGCTGGGAAAGGTCAAGGGCTGGAGAAGAAAGAACCTGTTAGGAGATGAGTGTGGACCATAGGAGAAAGGGAAGGAGGAGGGGACCCAGGGGGAGGGTAATGGGCAAGTAAGAAGAGGTGAAAGGCTGGAGTTTGGAATTGAAGAGGCAAGTGGGAGGGAATTTTTTTTTAATCAGAAGGAGAGATCAATATTCATCCCATCAGGTTGGAGGCTACTCAGGTGGAATATAAGGTGCTGCTCCTCCACCCTGATGGTGGCCTCATCTCGAAACAAGGGAAGTTCCACAGCCTAGGCAAGTGAGGCCTTGAAAAGAGGCCTTTGAAGAATATTGCTTCCCTTTACATATCAGGGGAACAGAACCAAGATAAGAATGGAATTGAAGGATTCTCGGGTGACACTTATTGGTCAGTTACTTTCTTAATTCTGAAGTGTTATTGGCCTTTAACATAGAGATCCTATTGGTTATTAATACCTTTTACACATTGGCTGTTTGTCCATTTGTTGGGTATGGTCCTTCATTGATTCTAATGTGTTTCTTGGAAATACAGTGTATGCCTTCAAGAAAATGAATCTCTGCTTTGTATATGGTGACATATATGTACTTTGATAATACAATTTACTTTGAACTTTGAACTACGAGCGGTGATTGATAAATTCGTGGCCTAAGGTAGAAAGAATCAATTTTAGAAAACCTAGCACATTTATTTTTCAACATAGTCCCCTCCTACGTTTACACACTTAGTCCAGCAGTCATGGAGCATACGGATCTTGGACCTCCAAAAAGTGTCCACAGATGGGTGATTGATAAGTTTGTGGCCTAAAGTAGAAGGAGATGAGTTATATAGCTCTCGTTATATTCACATGCAGGTCAACTGTTTGAGTGATTATGCAGAAAGTTTGAAGTTAATAACTCATCTCCTTCTACCTTAGGCCACAAACTTATCAATCACCCCAGGTATATTTTTGTACTGTGATTGGTGACTGATCATGCAAATAAGGATTCCGAACATACTCAAGGTTACCAATTGGTCAATATCTGTATCTACTGGTCTATTCTGTATAAAAATGGCATTTCTTTGTTCAAACTTCAGAACAGCTTGGTGACAGGGAGCTGGGCTGTTCCTCTTGTGTGCAAGTAGATAAGGTGTAACTATGAAATGAGTGTGAGTTTTCAGAGTTCAGTTAATCGGCAACGACGGGCCAAGCATTGTAGAATGAGCCTGCAATGTGTGACTTGACACCCAGGTAGTACAGTCCTCGAAGTCACAAGTGATGGCCCCACAAACTTCCTGTAATTTGGTTTACAATGCCCTATGTGTGACACCAGTCAGTGAGCAGATTACATAATGCGCCCTGCAGTGGAAAATCCCACTGGTCGGGTCAGCTGAACAGATCTGCTGATATTACTGTTACAAAAAAAGCTGAGGCACAAACAATTGACTCACATGTTGTGGCACAATTAAAATAATATTTCCTCTCTGCCCTCTGTGGAAAGAGCTTGTTCTAAATTACCACAATTTTTCTTTGTAACTATATTCCCTCTTTCAAGATTGGCCTGTCAGAATCAGAATCAGGTTTAATTGTCATGAAATCTGTTACCTCAGCAGCTGCAATACAATGAAATACAGGATAACTAAAGAAAAGAATAAATACACAAACTACATTAAGTATATTAAATAGTTAAATTTAAAAATGGTTGTGCATAATAATAATAAAAAAGTGAGGTAGTGTTCATGGGTTCAATATCCAATCAGAAATTTGCAGGTGTTGTGGATAGTGTGGAGGGCTGTCAGAGGTTGCAACGGGACATTGATAGGCTGCAAAACTGGGTTGAGAAGTGGCAGATGGAGTTCAACCCAGATAAGTGTGAGGTGGTTCATTTTGGTAGGTCAAATATGATGACAGAATATAGCATTAATGTTAAGACTCTTGGCAGTGTGGAGGATCAGAGGGATCTTGGGGTCTGAGTCCATAGGACACTCAAAGCTGCTACACAGTTTGACTCTGGTTAAGAAGGCACGTGATGCATTGGCCTTCATCAATCGTGGGATTGAGTTCAAGAGCCGAGAAGTAATGTTGCAGCTATACAGGACCCTAGTCAGTTCCCATTTGGAGTACTGTGCTCAGTTCTGGTCGCCTCACTACAGGAAGGATGAATCTGAATCGGAATCTGATGTGGAAACCATAGAAAGGGTGCAGAGGAGATTTACAAGGATGTTGCCTGGATTGGGGAGCATGCCTTATGAGAATAGGTTGAGTGAATTGGCCTTTTCTCTATGGAGTGACGGAGGATGAGAGGTTACCTGATAGAGGTGTATAAGATGATGAGAGGCATTGTGGATAATCAGAGGCTTTTTCCTAGGACTGAAATGAGAGGGCACAGTTTTAAGGTGCTTGGAAGTAGGTACAGAGGAGATGTCAGGGGTAAGTGTTTTACGCAATGGGCTGCCGGCGACTGCCATGGAGGGGGTTACAATAGGCTGTTTTAAGAGATTCCTGGATAGGTATATGGAGCTTAGAAAAACAGAGGGCTATTCAAATAGAGGAGTAACCCTAGGTAATTTCTAAAGTACATATTCAGCACAACATTGTGAGCCGAATGGCTTGTGTTGTGCTGTAGGTTTTTCTATGTTTCTATTTTTTCCCATGTTTCTAGAAATCTGCTGGCAGATGGAAAGAAGCTGTTCCTGAATCACTGAGTGTGTGCTTTTGGGCTTCTGTACCTCCTTCCTGATGGTAACCATGAGAAGAGGGCATGTCCTGGGCGATGGGGGTCCTTAATAATGGACGCCACCTCCTTGAAGATGTCTTGGATACTATGGAGACGAGTTGCCCATCATGGAGCTGACTAATTTTACAACATCCTGTAGCTTCTTTTGAGCCTGTGCAGACGTCCCCCTCCCTCATACAAGATGATGATGAGCCTGTCAGAATGCTCTCCACAATAATCTGTAGAAGTTTTCAAGTGCTTTTTCAGAGATAAGCCAGATCTCCTCAACCTGCTAATTAAATATAGATGTCGTCTTGCCTTCTTTATAGCTGCATCGATGTGTTGGGACAAGGTTAGATCCTCAGAGATATTGACACCTAGGAACTTGAAATTGATCACTCCACTTCTAATCTAAGAATTGGTACGTGTTCCCTCATCTAAACCTTCCTGAAGTCCACAATCAGCTCTTTGGTCTTACTGATGTTGAGAGCAAAGTTGTCAACTAGCTGGTATATCTGACTCCTGTATGTCCTCTCGTCTCCATCTTGACATCTTGAAATCTACCTTCTCATGCCTCCCCAAGGATCTTAACCATAAGACCAAAAGGCACAATTCATTATATGCTGTGTCTTGTGATGTGGGCAATTATGATGTTTCCATGACAAGGATTGTTCTTGGCAATTTTTTCTACAGAAGTGGTTTGCCATTGCCTTCTTCTGGGCAGCGTCTTTACAGGACGGGTGACCCCAGCCATTATCAATATTCTTCTGAGATTGTCTGCCTGGGGTCAGTGGTCACATAACCAGGACTTGTGATATGCACCAGCTGCTCATTCGACCATCTACTACCTGCTCCTATGGCTACACTTTGCCCAAAGTTGACCTGTAAGCTAGCGGAAGGAAGAAGCTTCCTTCCTTTGGTAGAGACGTATCTCCACCTTGCCATTCTGCCTATCAAGTCTTCTCCACCATCTCATCATGGCTGATTTATTATCCCTCTCAATCCTGTTCTCCTGCCTTCTTCCCATAACCTTTGACAATCTGACTAATCAAGAACCTATCAGCCTCCACTTTAAATATGCCCAATGACATGGCCTCCACAGAACCACCGTTTCTAAAATCCAAGGGATATAGATCTAATTTCTTAAGCTACTGTACTTGACAACACTCCCATCCCCGGGAGATTGGACATTTATCTTAAGACCCTAGGCAATGATGTGGAACAAGATTTAGCATGAACACAGGAGTAAGTGGGTAGAGAGACAATCTGGTAGTCCTTAATAACTGACACCAAGAGGGATTGGTTCAAGAAGGGGCCATTTACAATTTATATGTATTTTAACGAGCCATTGATTTGACAAAGCATTGGGGAATTCATTCTTGTGTACCAAGAGAAAACAATAACAGAATAAAGTGTTACAGTTACAGAGAAAGTGCAGTGCAGGCAGACAATAAGGTGCGAGATCATAATCAGGTGAATTGTGAGGTCAAGAGCCCATCTTAACATACTAGGGGATATCCATTCCATAAGAAGGATTCTGGGCAGCATTAGTTAGACTGCAAAGAAGACAGAAAATATAAATAAAGTGTTGGAAATTGTGGCCTCATTCATTTAAGTAGTGGAGACCTTATGGGTTATACAAATAATTTTATTTTGGCTGGTGGTATGGTGGTATCAGCACTGGATTTTGAGGCTTGTGGTTCTAAGTTTGAATCCGGCCAGCTCCTTGCAGATTTTCCATCTGAGCTGGGTTGAGCGTTGAGCTAGCAACTTAGCCTCATGAAAAAAGCTAAACAAAATGCTAACCAGACAGCAAGGTTGCTGCTCGATGCACCACAAGGCGTAGAGAGGAGCACAACAATGAGTTTCTTTAGATATAGATACATTTAAAATAGAATAACATGAACGAGCAGGTTCTGGAAGTTAAGGAGTTGAGAGCAATTTTTCACAGCTACATGATGTAAGAATGGGAGCCATTCCCTCACATACTGTACTGTAAAGAGACAGTACACTGTTAATGGCAGGACCCTCAATAGTGATGATCAGCAGAGTGTTCTTGGGGTTCAGGTTCATGTCTCCCTAAAACGGCTACACAGTTTGACAGGGCGATGAAGCAGGCAAATGAAATGCTTGCCCTTATTAGTCGATGCACAAACTTCAAGAGTCAGGAAGTTGTAGCTTCATAAAACTCTAGTTAGGCCGCTGGACAAACTTGGGTTGTTTTTTCTGGATCAGTGGAGGCTATGGAGAGATCTGACAGAGGTTTATAAGATTATGAGAGTCATACATGGACAGAGGAAGCAGACAGTATCTTTTTCCCAGTGTGAAAAAGGTCTAATACCAAAGAGCATTTAAGGTGAGAGGGGTTAATTTCAAATGAGATGTGAGGGGCAAGTTTTTTTACACAGAGAGTGATGGGTGCTTAGAATGTGCTACCTGGGTAGTGGTAGAGGCAAATACATTAAAGATTACATTGTTTGGACAGGCATATGAATATGAGAAAAATTGAGGTATATGGATATTGTGTAGGCAGAAGAGATTAGTTTAGCTAACCACTTAATTACTAATTTAATTGGTTCTGAGCTACATATAGGGTAAATGCAAACAGGCTTTTTCCACTGAGGTTGGGTGGGAATACAACAAGAAGTCATGGGTTAAATGGTTTAGCATAGACTAGATGGGCCAAAGGGCACATTAAGTCTATGACTGGAATGTGGATTCTCATGTGTGTGATTGCTGCCTTCTTTCACCTGCTCATCTGCAAGAACACCCGAATTTCATGGTAGTGTCTACATTTGTGTCAGTCCTGTACTGTTCTGTGCTGTATGTTCACTATATGCTGAGAGATAAGATTGGAATTCACTGACAGGCACAGTGAGTTTAACCGGTAAGAGTGAGTGGTTGTTAACTATTGGTTTCAAAAAAGGCTTTTCTTAACAAAGGGACACTTTTATTTGGCAGGAGAAGGGTGTGAATCTCACTCACATTGAATCTCGCCCATCTCACCTCAAGAACGGGCAGTACGAGTTCTTCATTGACCTGGACTGTAAGAGCATCTCCAGCCTGGAGGAGGTTCTCCAGGCACTGCGCAAGGAGACCTGCGGCACCGTCCATGAACTTCCACGGGACAAGATAAAGGACACAGGTGCCAGAGTCTTGACTAGAGGGTGGGGGAGGGGTGCATGCAAAGGGGAGAGATGTGAGGGGTGGGTTTTATCTCTCAGAAAAAAATGTAAATACAAATAATTACTTATGTTTATGAACTAAGACTGGGTTCCATTTTGGAGAGAGACACAGTTTATTCATCTCTCGATGAGTAGTCTTTGTCCTTCAGAGCATACTGTATGACTGTTGGCCTTCATTAGTTGGGGGATAGAGTTCAAGAGCCGTGAGGTAATGGTGCAGCTCTGTAAAACCCTGGTTAGACCACACTTGGAGTTTTGTGTTCAGTTCTGTTTGCTGCATTATAGGAAGGATGTGGAAGTGAGCCAGGGCTTTTCTCTTTAGAGCAAAAGGGGATGAGGGGTGACTTGGTAGAGGTGTACAAGGTGATAAAAGAGGCATTGATTGAATGGACAGATGGTCATTTTCGCAGGGCAGAAATGACTACTACCAGGGGCATAATTTTAAGGTGCTCAGAGGAAAGTATGGTGAGGATGTAGAGGCAGGTTTAACACAGAGACTGGTGAGTGTGATGCTATGCTTATTCCATGTGTGGCTCCCCCAGCTGGGAATATAGGGGTTTGGGGGCCTTCCACTCCTTGTTGCCTTTTGCATCAGCCTAGATCTCTTGGTTGAGATAATCATAGAGTTATGCTCTGACGTCCACTAAAATCTACCCCCGCCCCCCCACCATCCACCCACCCATACTTAACTCCAGTCAGTTTAAAATTATGTCCTCTTGTATTAGCCATTTCTGCCCTGGGAAAAAGTCTCTGGCTGTCCACTTGAATATGTCTCTTATCACCTTGTACACCTCTATCAAGTTTCCTCTCATCCTCTTTTGTTCCAAAATGAAAAGCCCTAGCTCAGTCAACCTAGCCTCATAAGACATGCTCTCCAATCCAGGCAGCATTCTGGTAAATCGCCTTTGCCTTCTCTCGAAAGAATCTATGTCCTTCCTATAATGAGGTGACCAGAGTTTTATGGAGCTGCAAGATTACCTTGTGGCTCCCCATTCTTCTCCACATATTTAAGAGCCATTAAAATGCCTCTAAGCGGGTGTTTCTCAAGCCAGTATCCAAGGCCCAAACATCTTCATCTCCCTTCAACTGTACGTTCAGAACTGAACTGTACGTTCAGACAGGACTAAAATTAACATGGTTGATCCTGATTGGTCTGGAGATACAATTAAGAATACCATAGCTCACGGTAGTCGTTAGTGCATTGCCATTACAGCTCAGGGCATTGGAGTGTGCAGTTCACACTAGTAGCACTGTCCATTTATAAATCTGATGGCAGAGGGAAAAAACTGTTAACACACTTAACGATTTAAGAACAGCTTCTTTCCCTCCACCATCCGACTTCTGAATGGACAGTGAAACCACGAACACCACCTTGGTATTTTTTGTCTCGCTTTTTGCACTACTTATTTAATTTAATTTTCTTTTTTTATATATACTTCTTACTGTAATTCATAGTTTTTATAATTATGTATTGCATTGTACAGCTGCTGCAAAGCAACAGATTTCATGACATATGCCAGTGATATTAAATATTTTACTGATTCTTAAACAAAACACAAAATAAGAAAAAAGAAGTAAATCAGGTTCCTTCTCTCTCTCTCTCTCTCTCTCTCTCTCTCTCTCTCTCCCTCCCACCCCCCCCCCCACCCTCTTTCCCTCTCTCCCTCCCTCCCTTCTCCAACCCCAGGGCAAGGTTACAGGATATAGAACATCACAGCACAGTACAGGCCCTTTGGCCCACATAATTGTGCTGACCTCTTAGCTTGTCAGAGAACAAACTAACCCTTCCCTCACACATAACCCTCCATTCTTCTATCATCCATGTCCCTATCTAAGAATCTCTTAAATGTCTCTGATGCATCTGCTTCTACTGCTAAAGCTGCTTGTGCAGTTCATGCATCCCTAAGACCATAAAACACCCCTTTCTACCTCGGACATCCATCCCCCTATATATTTCACCACTAACCTTAAAATTATGCGTCCTCGTATTAGCCAAATCCACACTGAGAGAAAGTCTCTGTCAGTCCACTTGATCTATGTTATCATAGCATCTTATACACCCCTAACAAATTACCCCTTGTCCTCCTCACAGGGAGGACACAGGGAAAGGCCCTATGTCATTCAACTTATCCTAATGCAAGGAAACTCAACACAGATGAGTGAAACTTTCCACTCATTGCTTTTTTTTGGTTGCCTTCAGTTCATTTTTGAAAGCTTTCCAATCCTTTAACTTCCCACTAATTTTTGTGTATGCACTCCTTTTTGCTTTTATGCTTTCTTCAACTTCACTTGTCAGCCACAGTTGCCACATCCTCTCTTTAGAATACTTCACCTTTGGGATGTATCTATCCTGCACCTTTCGAATTGCCCTCAGAAACTCCAGCCATTGTTACTCTGCTGTCATCCCTGCTAGTGCCCCCTTCCAATCAACATTAGCCAACTCCCCCCTCATGCCTCTGTAATTCTCTTTACTCCACTGTGATACTGATACACAGAGCTTTATCTTCTCTCTCTCAAACTGCAGGGTAATCCTATTATATTATGATCACTACTCCTAAGGGTTCCTATACCATAAGCTCCCTAATCAAATCTGGTTCATTACACAACACAAAATTCAGAATTGCCTTTCCCCTAGTGGGCTCAACCTCAAGCTGCTCTAAAAAGAAACAAAATGCATTTTCATTCATTTCCCTTGATCTATAGCTGCTGAAATAAGTTAAGGAACATGGATCAGCTTTATTTGCCATATGCATTTACATGTATTAAGAATTTGGCATGGTATGCTGGTCATGGTGCAATGTGCAACAAAATTTATTCAACACTGATAACTTACTTACTGACTGTCAGTTACACTGCTGGTGTTTAGAGCAGAAATGAATGTTTTCCGTCTCTCTCTGTCCATACCGTCACACACAGGTAAAGAAAGATTATTCATTGGTGTTTCCGTAACAATTTCTTTTGACCAGTCAGGGGTTGTTAGCCCTGAGCTGAACCCCTGAACCTGGAGGACCGATGGACCACTCTTAGTCTAACCTCTACCCTTTAATCTGTTATGCTTGGGTGACCCCACCAAGAGTCAAAGCACAAGGCCTTGACTCCAGCCAACATAGCCCTCTGGTTCATTGAGGCACGTGAACCTCCAAACCCTACAACAAAGTGGTGGACCTCTTGGAGGAACAATTATAAAGAATAAGGAGTATGATCACTGGAGTTGAATAAGGGGATGTCTATTGTTGGGTTCTTTGGTGGCTGTGGAGGCTGATCGCAGATCCACATATTCTGGTGCAGTGAGGGCAGGAGTAAGTGGTGGCTGTGGTTATGAGGATGGGGTCTTTCACAGCTGCTGCATTTTCTCTGCGGAGAAGGAGCCAGTCCTGATGAAGGGTCTCCACTCAAATGTCGACTGTTTATTCCTCTCTGTAGATGCTGCCTCACCTACTGAATTCCCTCAGCATTTTGTAAGTGTTGCACAAAAATACTAAGTTAACTTCATTAAGAGGAGTTCAATGTTGCAAAGCTCCCAGGGTTTTCCATTTAGATTTATTGCCAGCAGTTCAGATTTATTATCAAACGGCCAGGCATTAACCCAATTTCTGTTTGAGAGAGTTTCTGTTAAATACTATTTTACTAAAATGATTGTGTTTTTTTTCAAGCCACATATTCATAAGATGCAGACAGATAGGTGCCTGTAAGTTACAGAAAGAAGCTTTATATCTGTTGGAGATTTATTATTCTTTAGAGGTGAATGAAAGGCCAAGATGATAAGAGATGGGTTTTCATTCCCGGCCTCCCTCAGCCCCGAGGCAGCTCGAGTTGTCAGCTCTGTTTAGACAAGCTCTTAATGAGTGTTGTGAATACTCATAAATTTAACAAATCTTGAGGCATCTAACCCATATGGGAGGCCCACATTGCCGCCTATTTGGGGGGAAATGGATTTAAAAAGCTCCTATGATAGATGTGCGGGTCAGGATAAATGTCAAATCAGAAGCTTGGCTAACTGCCTTATTTTGTGGTCCTCTCCTTGGCTGACCTGACGATTACCTTCCTACCATCAATGCCGCCAGTATCAGGAAAGTTCCGGGCAGGGAATTAAGGTTATAAATGGTCAGAATCAATTAAATTAGTTGCTCTAATTTTGATATTTACTGGTCATATCTGGTTGTTACTTTCCCATTTCTTCCTCTTTCACGTTTCCCCATTAGAAGCTACTTTCTGTCGGTTTTTGTTTTGTTTAATTAGAATTTATACTTGGTCTTGTATTTCCTTTACTCCGGTTTACAGTGCTCAGCTATATGCAGAGTTAGTGAGGGTTGCCAAGGGTCAGTGTCTTACTACTATCTGTCCATCTGTTAAGCCAGAAATAATCGAAAATTTGTTTCATTAGATTTAGACTTAGACACTAATTAAGTTTTTTATTAGGTTTTTATAGAGCAACTTGTAAATAGTAGCAGGTGGGGGTGTCTGTACATGAACTGTGTGAGCTTCTGTCAGTCTGTGTGTGAGTGTTTGTGAAAGGATATCTGCTGTATCTCTGTGCTTGAACTGTGTGAGCTTTTGTGAGTCTGTGTGTGTGTGTGTGTGTGTGTGCGTATCTGTGAATCTGTGTGTGTGTGTCTGTATCCGAGTCTGTGGGTGTGTGTGTCTGTCTGCCTGTCTGTAGTCTGTGTGTGTGTGTGTGTGTGTGTGTGTGTGTGTGTGTGTGTGTGTGTGTGTGTGTGTGTGTGTGCATCTGTGAGTCTGTGTGTGAGTGTGTGTGAGTGATAGTGTGTGTGTGTGTGTGTGTGTGTGTGTGTGTGAGAGAGAGTGTGTGTGTGTATGTGAGCGTGTGTAAGTGTGTGTGAGAGTGTGTGTGTGAGTGATAGTGTGTGTGTGTGTGTGTGTGTGTGTGTGTGTGCGCATGTAGGTATAATAAAGGTAATTAAAAGACTCAGATAAGGGAAGGAAGCTGCACTTGACCCTGATGATCCGTGCTTTCAGGCTTTTGTAACTTCTGCCTGATGAGAGAGGGCAGAAGAGAGGGAACATCCAGGGTAAGTGCAAGAAGTGTAGACGCTGTTTCCGTGATTATTGAGCTCTGTCCACAACTCTGTTAGATAGGCACGTGGGCATGCAGAGAGTGGAGGATACAGACCATGTGCAGGCAGAAGGGATTGGGGTAATTAGGCATCATTACTGCAGCACTACACCACATACACCATAAACACGAGACTCTGTGGACGCTGGAAATCCAGAGCATCACACATAAAACGCTGGAGGGACTCAGCAGGTCAGGCAGCATCTATGGAAATGAATAATGACACACTGTCTCAGGCTGAGACCCTTCAGGACTGAGAACGAAGCAGGAAGATGCAAGAATAAAAAGCTGGGGAGAGAGGAAGGAGACTTGCTGGAAACTGATAGTTGAAGCTAGGTGAGTGGAAAAGGTCAAGGGCTGGAAAAAAACAATTAAACCATAAGATATCTGATCAGAATTAGGCCATTTGGCTCATCAAGTCTGCTCCACCATTTCAACAGACAATAGACAGTAGGTGCAGGAGTAGGCCATTCGGCCCTTCAAGCCAACACCGTCACTGTGATCATGGCTGATCATCCACAATCAGTACCCCATTCCTGCTTTCTCCCCATATTCCCTGACTCCACTATCCTTAAGAGCTCTATCTAACTCTTTCTTGAAAGCATCCAGAGAATTGGTCTCCACTGCCTTCTGAGGCAGAGCATTCCATAGATCCACAACTCTCTGGGTGAAAAATTTTTCCTCAACTCTGATCTAAATGGCCTACCCTTTATTCTTAAACTGTGGCCTCTGGTTCTGGAATCCCCCAACATCGGGAACATGTTTCCTGCCTCTAGCATGTCCAATCCCTTAATAATCTTATACCTGTATGTTTCAATCAGATCCCCTCTCATCCTTCTAAATTCCAGTGTATACAAGCCATGATTTCATCATGGCTGATCTGCTTTTCATCTCAGCCCCAATCTCCTGCCTTCGCCCAGTATCCCTTCATTCCCTGACCAATCAAGAGTCTATCCTATGGTCCACTCTTGTGTACTGACCATTTATTCTCCCTTTTGCAGCTCCATGGTTTCCTCATACAATTCAAGATTTGGACAGATTCACGAACCAGATCCTGAGCTACGGGTCAGAACTTAATGCCGATCATCCTGTAAGAAGCTAATTTCCGGGAAATTTACCCCCAGTGTTATATCATACAGATGGGGATATCACAGGAGGCTAGTGTGGGGCAGAGAGTAAACTGGATAAATGATGCTGCACAATTTCAAGCGATTGTAAGGGGAGGCAGGAACAGTTAAATATGATTGTGTATTTACAACATCCGTTAGTTCGTTATGTCTCGTGTCGTTGGACGTGGGCGATCCTGGTCTTTCCATGATCATGATTGCTCTTGGCAAATTTTTCTACAGAAGTGGTTGCTATTGCCTTGGCAGTGTCTTTACAAGATGGGTGATCCCAGCCATTATCAATACTCTTCAGAGTTTGTCTGCCTGGTGTCAGTGGTCACATAACCACAACTTGTGATATGCACCAGCTGCTCATAAAACCATCAGCCACCTGTTCCCATGGCTTCACATGACCCTGATCGTGGGCTAGGCAGGTGCTACACCTTGCCCAAGAGTGATCTGCAGGCTGGTGGAAGGAAGGATTGCCTTACCCCTCTTTTTTTTAGAGATCTATTTCCACCCCACCACCCTTTCAGCATTAATATCAGAGTTCAGGTATATTTTTCATGAGTACATCAAAGTATACAGTGATGTGTCACTTGCAATATCAACCAACTTATCCGAGTGTGTGCTGGGGGCAGCGGGCAAGTATAGTCACACATTCCGGCACCAATATAGCATGCCCACAACACTCAGCAGATCAACACAGAACACAACAACAGTGAAACAAGCCCCCATTTCTTTCAGTCCTCCTACACACATACACAGTCCTCTAACCTCAGGACAGGCCGCCTTACCCTCCGTCTCCAAGGGACTCAGAATTCGGAATTCCAGAGAAACTGGGAACAGAAATTGCACTTGGTTTATTACTGTCAGATGTACATCATGTCATGGAAAAGTACAGCACAGAAACAGGACCTTTGGCCCATCTAATCCGAGATCGCATGTACCACTTGCAGTGGCAATTTTTCCCACACTGCCATAGCCCTCTGAGTGAAGAAGTTCCCCATCGTGTTCCCTTTAAACTTTTTACCTTTCACCCTTAACCCATGACCTCTAGTTGTAGTCCCACCCAACCTCAGTGGAAAAAGCCTGCTTGCATTTACCCTATTTATACCCCTCATAATTTTGTATGCCTCCATCAAATCTCCCCTTGGTTTCTCCATTTCAAGGAATACAGTCAGAACTTATTCAATCTGTCCATATAACTCAGGCCCTCCAGTCCCAGCAACACCCTTTACATTCTCTCTGTACTCTTTCAACCTTATTTACATCTTTCCTGTAGGTAGGTGACCAAAACTGCACATAAAGTGCAGTGAAAATCTTGTCTTGCATATTGTTCAAACAGATCAGATCATTACACAGCGCACCGAGGTAGAACCAGGTAAAACAATAACAGAATGCAGAATAAAGTGTAACAGTTACAGTGCAGGCAGACAATAAGGTTCAGAGTCTTAACAAGGTAGACTATGAGACCAGAAGTCCATCTTATCATGGTGGGAGACCATTTAATAGTCTGATAACAGTGGGATGGCATCTTGAGTTTTCAGCTACGTGGTTTCAGCTTTCTATCTCCTGCCTGGTAGGAGAGGGGAGAAGAGGGTGGATGGGAGCTTTGATTATTCTGGCTACTTTGCTGAGGCAGCACAAAGTGTAGACAGAGTATAGAGGGGAAGGTTGTTTCTGTGATGTGTCCACAACTCTGCGATTTCTTGTGGTCAAAGGTAGAACAGATGCATGCGATAGGATGAGGGTCAACGGGGGCTAAAGTTTCTTTAGCCTCTTGAGAAAATAGAGGCATCGGTAAGCTGTCTTGGCCATCTCTAGTCCCTGCTCTTCCAAGTTGCCATGCTCTGACACCGCAATAATAATCCAGTTACACAAGCCACTTTACTGGGCTAGTGGCTAATACTCCCAGCAATGCTGGCTCACATCACACTGGCACTGACAACATAGGGAAACATAAGAAATTCTGCAGATGCAGGAATCTGGGGCAACGCATGTTGATGGAGCAACTCGGTAGGTCAGGTAGTGTCTTTGGAGAGAAATAACAGTCAATGCTTGAGATTCTTCATCTGGATTGTAGATGCTGGCATCTGAGCAACACTCAAGATGGTGGACCAGTTGTCCATTGATTATATTTGACTCCACAAGTGCTGTCAGATCTGCTGCTCCCCCCAGTAATAAAAGGTAACAGAAGGGCGGTAAAAGCTGCAAACAATCTCTGTCACTAGAGGTAAAGTAACTAATGCATTAAACACCCCGGATTCACCGAACTGCATGAATGTGAGGAAAATGGGAGGATATGGACATTGTGTAGGCAGAAGAGATTAGTTTAGTCAGCAATTTGATTATTATTTATTTATTTAGTTCAGCATAACATTGTGAGGCTTAGGGCCTGTTCCAGAGCTGTACTGTTAGACCATAAGATATAGGGGCAGAAATAGGCCATCAAGACTTCTCTGTCATTCAATCATGGGCTGATCCAATTCTTCCAGTCATCCCCACTACCCTGTCTTCTCCCCATACCCTTTGATGCCCTGGCTAATCAAGAAGCTCTACATCTCTGACTTAAATACACCCAATGATTTGCCCTCCATAGCCGCTTGTAGCAACAAATTCCACATATTTACCACCCTCTGACTAAAGTAATGTTTGATGTTCTATGTACATACAGGGGTCTTAGGGAAAAGTGGCTGTAATGGTGAATGTGACAGTCATAATCCCTGATTTCTAGATGCCCCATGACTGGAAAGTTACAAAATCCACGCATGTATTCAGGAAAGATGGGAGGCTGTAAGCAGGGAACTATAGCCCCGTTAGCCCAACACCACTCACTGGGAAGATGCATTTTTGACGAGGTAATAGCAGGATACTTTGATAATTGTAAGGCAATCCAAGAGACTAGAAATGATAATAGAGAGGGAAAAGGATTGGGTGTAAATAAATAAATACTATGAGAATGGAGATATTGAGAGCTTCTACAGAAAAGATATTTCTAAAGGTCTTCTCCCCCCTCCCCACCCCACTACTTTTAAAGAGCAGATATCGGTATTATAGGGCAGCAAGTTCACACAGACAATGTAAGCCCAGGGTATCTTGCTTGCTGTCCTTAAGTGGTGACAAGGGATCTTTCTTGTGACATTTTCCATTCCTCATGGCCATGTACACTTAGTACTAAGCCACATTTCTTACCTGGTCTGAATGGGTGAGACACAGCGCGCGCGCACACACACACACACACACACACACACACACACACACACACACACACACACACACACACACACACACACACACACACACACACACACACACACACCCCCCCCCCCCCCCCCCAGGGAACATGATACTTTGAGTCGAGTGATCACAGCACTGAGACATATCCGTGCAGTAAACAGGCAAATGGAAATTACAGGCAGCTGTAGTTTTTGATACTAGTTGCTTTTCATGGATAAGATTGTGGACCTTGTCAAAGCAACACAAATTGCAGTTATTAGTATAATTGAGGTAACATAATAAGATTTAATTACTCTCTGTAACCAAAATGCATTAGACTTTACAAAGGGATATCATTTTCCGAATGGGAACATAATCATCATGCATTTGCTAAATTAGATGCTGCCAGTTCACTCTGAGTATTTGCTGTAGCTGCTGTTTGAAATGTGCCAATCAAAATCGTGGCCCCTGGTGCCTCTGAAGTCAGACCTCAGCTTTTCCTGTTCTTTTCACGTTGCCAGGGCTTCACAGACCCAGTGTACCGAGCACGGAGGAAGGAGTTTGCTGACATCGCATACAACTACAGGCAGTGAGTATAACATAGGTCAGCACATTGCCAAGGCTCGGACGAGTGATCCTGGGAATGAAAGGGTTAATGTTTGAAGAGCAGTTTACAGAATGCATTAAAACAAAAAGAAGACCATGGAAAACCCAATGTGCAGGAAAAACAAAAACAAATCATACAAACAATAAAAACAAGCAACTAGCATTCAGAACGGAACCCCAGATCAGTGCGGAGCCGAGGAAACGTTGCAGAACAGTGAGCAGAACCTGCCTGTCACTCGTCACGAGTCTTGACTTTTCAATGGTCCATGTGCCTTTCTAAGAGTTTCTTAAATGTCCCTAATGAATCTGCCTCTACCACCGCTCCTGGCAGCATGTTCCACACATCCACCACTCTCTGTTTCTCGGGGCAGTTGCAGATGCCATCAGTAGTGGAGAGGGTTGTGTCTGTGATGGACTGTGCCTTCTGTAGCTCACTGTTCCAGAATCTTCCTTGGTTTTATTTAACTCTCCTCATTCATCTTTTAACCCAATTGTGTCATTGGGAAAGTTGGAATTTTGAAAATGGGCTTTCCTGAATCCTGCAAGATCCAGGGGGATCACAACCAGATGGACGTGCAGGGAGGGAGAATCTAGAATTAACGATCACTGTTTAAATATACACACAGTGGCCACTTTATTAGGTACAGGATGGCCCCAATAAAATGGCCACTGGAGTCAAACTCAGGGAAACCTTCTATTGCTGTAGTCCATCCACTTCAAGGTCCAACATGTTGTACATTCAGAGATGCTCTTCTACAAACCACTCTTGTAACAGGTGGTTATATGAGTTACTGTCACCCTCCTGTTAGCTTGGACCAGTTTGGCCATTCTCCCCCAACCTCTCACATTAACAAAGCATTTTCATCCACAGAGATGCCACTCAATGGATTTTTTTTTGTTTTTTGCACCATTCTCTGTAAACTCTAGAGACTGTTGTGTGTGAAAATCTCAGAAGTTGTTTCTGAGATACTCAAACCACCCCATCCAGCACCAATAATCAATCCACGGTCAAAGTCATTTTGATCACATTTATTCCCTACCCTGATGTTTGGTCTGAACAACAACTGAACCTCCTGACCATGTCTACATGCTTTTATGCATTGAGTTGCTGCCACATGATTGGCTGGTTAGATACTTGCAATAAGGAGCGGGTGTACAGGTGACAACCTAATAGCATAATAACGTTGCCACTGAGCATATATTTTATACTTATATAATATATAAGTTGCTCAGTGGCAACTTTATTATATTAGGGTACCACCTGTACACCTCCTTGTTAATTCAAGTACCTAACATCTAACATATGTTGTGAAATTTGTTGTTTTGTGGTAGTAGTATATAATACAATACAATAAGATATATATATACAGAGCCTATAAAAGGATTCCCCCCCCCCCAGAAGTTTTCATGTTTTATTGTTTTACAACATTGAACCACAGTGGATTTAATTTAACTTTTTTGAAACTGATCAATAGAAAAAAAAACTCATTCATCTCAAACTGAAGACAGATCTCTACAAAGTGATCTAAATTAAATACAAATATAAAGCACAAAATAATTGATCTCATAAGTATTCACCCCCGCCTTTAATATGACACACCAGATCTTCACTGTTGAAGCCAACTGGTTTTAGAAGTCATAGGTCATATAATTAGTTAATTGGAGATCTGTTTTTGGAGACCTGTGTGTAGTCAAGGTATTTCAATTGATTGTAGTAAAAATAGACCCATGTCTGGAAGGTCCAACTGCTGGTGAGTCAGTATCCTGGCAAAAACTACACCAGGGAGACAAAAGAACATCCCAAGCAACTCCATGAAAAGGTTACTGAAAGGCACAGATCAGGAGAACGGATACAAGAAAATTTCCAAGTCACTGAATATCCCTTGGAGTACAGTTAAGTCAATCATCAAGAAATGGAAAGAATATGGCACAGCTGCAAATCTGCCTAGAGCAGGCCATCCTCAAAAACTGAGTGACTGTGCAAGAAGGGGACTCATGAGGGAGGCCACCAAGAGACCTGTGACAACTGTGATGTTGGGGAAGTCCAGAACGAGGGGTCACAGTTTAAGGATAAAGGGGAAGCCTTTTAGGACCGAGATTAGGAAAAGTTTCTTCACACAGAGAGTGGTGAA
This sequence comes from Hypanus sabinus, assembly GCF_030144855.1. Classification (NCBI taxonomy): domain Eukaryota; kingdom Metazoa; phylum Chordata; class Chondrichthyes; order Myliobatiformes; family Dasyatidae; genus Hypanus; species Hypanus sabinus. The sequence continues at coordinate 169,220,704 of NC_082713.1, forward strand.
TCTGTGGGATTCTCTGCCACAGGAAACAGTTGAGGCCGGTTCATTGGCTATATTTAAGAGGAAGTTAGATATGGCCCTTGTGGCTAAAGGGATCAGGGGGTATGGAGAGAAAGCAGGTACAGGGTTCTGAGTTGGATGATCAGCCATAATCATACTAAATGGTGGTGCAGACTCGAAGGGCCGAATGGCCCACTCCTGCACCTATTTTCTATGTTTCTATGTTTCTATGGTCACCTTACTACAGAAAAGATGTGGATTCTATAGCGAGAGTGCAAAGGAGATTTACAAGGATGTTGCCTAGATTGGAGGGCATACATTATGGAAATAGGTTGAGTGTACTTGGCTTTGGAGGGTGAGAGGTGACTTGATAGAGATGTATAAGATGAGAGGCATTGATCGTGTGGATAGCCAGAGGCTTTTTCTCAGGGCTGAAATGGCTAACATGAGGGGGCATAGTTTTAAGGTGCTTGGAAGTAGGTACATAGGGTATATTAGGGGTAAGTTTTTCCACACAGAGAGTGGTGAGTGCGTGGAATGCACTGCCAGCAAAGGTGGTGGAGGTGGATACAATAAGGTCTTTTAAGAGACTCTTAGATAGGTACATGGAGCTTTGAAGAATAGAGGGCTGTGCACTAGGGAACTTCTAGAGTAGGTTACATGATTGGCACCACACTGTGGGCCGAAGGGCCTGTAACATGCTGCACCTCTAATTTTACTGCATCTCTATCAAATCTCCCCTCAATCTTTTGCGTTTCAAGGAATGAAGTCCTAACCTACTCAATCTTTCCTTATAAATCAGCTAAATCTCTGCTCCAAATTGTCTCACCTCACTATGCCACCTGACCTCTGCGATTGGATTTACAGCTTCCTGACCAACAGAAGTCAGCAGGTAAGGATGGGACAGGTCACCTCGGATTCTCGAATCACCAACACCGTCGCCCCCCAGGGGTGTGTCCTCTCTCCACTGCTGTTTTCCCTCTTCACCAATGACTGCACCTCCTCCAACCCCTATGTGAAGCTTTTGAAGTTTGCAGACGACACCACCATCATCAGACTCATCCAGAACAATGATGAGTCTGCATATCGACAGCAGGTGGACCAACTGGCGCTCTGGTGCAGTCAGAACAATCTGGAGCTGAACACGCTCAAGACAAAGGAGATGATAGTGGATTTCAGGAGACATCCCCCCGTTATGTCCCCCCTCACAGTCCTTGGCAGCCCTGAATCCACCGTGGAGAACTTCAGGTTCCTGGGAACCACCATCTCTCAGGATCTGAAGTGGGAGCAGAACATCAGCTCCATCCTGAAGAAGGCCCAGCAGCGGATGTACTTCCTGCGGCTCTTGAGGAAATATGGTCTGCCTCAGGAATTGCTGCTGCAGTTCTATACTGCAGTCATTGAGTCTGTCCTGTGTACCTCCATCACTGTGTGGTTTGGAGCCGCCACCAAGCAGGACAGAACCAGACTACAGCGCACAGTGAGGACTGCCGAGCGCATCATTGGAGCCTCCCTGCCCTCTATTGTGGACCTGTACTCTTCCAGGTTGAAGAAGAGGGCGGGGAACATCATAAAGGACTCCTTCCATCCTGCGCACGGACTGTTTGAACTGCTTCCGTCTGGTAGGTGCTTCAGATCCCTCCAGACTAAGACTAATAGGCACTGGAGAAGTTTTTTCCCTACTGCGGTCACTTTGCTGAACAGTTAACTGCCAGTTAACTGTCGTCTAACTATTACTTGGATTGCACTACTTGTATGTATAATCTATATTTTCATTTATATTTATCATTATTATTGTTATGAGCAGAGAGACAACATCTGCCGGAAGTAAATTCCTTGTATGTGCACAGGTACTTGGCGATTAAAGTCTGATTCTGATTCTGAGTTTGCCAGTGGCATGTGGGAGATGCTGAAGTCAGCTGGAAGAAGGTTCTATGGTCTGATGAAACTAAAGTGAGCTTTTTGACCATCAGACTAAATGCTATGTTTAGCGTAAGCCAAACTCCGCACATCATCAAAAACGCACCATCCCTACCGTGAAGCGTGGTGGTGGCTGCATCATGCTGTGGGGATGCTTCACTGCAGCAGGCCCTGGAAGGGTGGTGAAGGTAGAGGGTAAAATGAATGCAACAAAATACAGGGAAATCCTGGAGGAAAACCTGATACAGTCTGCAAGAGAACTGTTACTTGGGAGAAGATTTGTTTTCCAGCAAGACAGTGACCCCAAGCATAATGTCAAAGCTTCACAGGAATGGAATCAGAATCAGGTTTATTATCACCAGCATGTGTCATGAAACTTGTTAACTTAACAGCAGCAGTTCAATACAATACATTATATAGAAGAAAAAAACGTGAAAATAAATAAATTACAGTATATTTATATTGAATAAATTAAAACTCATGCAAAAACAGAAATAACATATATTTAAAAAGTGAGGTAGAGTTCACGGGTTCAATGTCCATTTAGGGATTGGATGGCAGAGGGGAAAAAGCTGATCCTGAATCGCTGAGCTTTAATGAAGTTGGTAACAACTGCAGCATACTCATCCAGATCCGAATACGGTCTAGACCACAGATCCAAAGCAGTCCTGTAGGCGCTCCTGTGTTTCTCTAGTCCAAACCTTCTTGGTCCTCATTACTGGTGCTGCAGTCTTCAGTCTCTGCCTATACTCAGGGAGTAGAAGTACAGGAAGGTGATCAGACTTCCTGAAGTGACAGTGTGGAACAGCACGGTAGGCATTCTTGATGGTGGTGTAGCAATGGTCCAGTGTGTTGTTTTCTCCGGTATTGCAAGTGATCTGTTGATGGTAATTGATAATTAATTTTTTTCAGACTGGCCTGGATAAAATATCCAAACGATGGTGAAGTTGTTAGGATGTGCTGTTTCATGCATGTTGATCCCATTGCTTAGGTTATCTAAAGCCTGATGGACATTGGCCTGAGATGGAATGTGTACCACTACCAAAATGATCATGGAAATCTCCCATGGTAGGTAAAATGGACTGCACTTTACTATGAGATATTCCAGGTCTGGTGAGCAGAACCTGGACAGCACTGATACGTTTGTGCATCAAGAAGAGTTGATCATGAGGCATACTCCTCCACCTCTGCTTTTGAGAGACTCTATAGATCTATCCTGACAGTGTATAGTAGACCTATCTGAATTGCTGCATCCAGTATGGAAGGAGTTAACCAGGATTCTGTGAAACAAAGGACCCACATGGTCCTGATGTCCGTCTGATTCAGCACCCAAGTTCTGATACCATCGATTTTATTTACCAGAGACCCCAAGTTTGCCAGCAAGGTAGTCAGTGTTGGCAGTCTAAAATCCCATTTCGTTAAACGCACTTGTATCCCTGACCTGCAGCCATGTTTCTTAAAAACATTGGCTTAAGAACAACAAAGCTAATGTCCTGGAGTGGCCAAGTCAGTCCAGACCTCAACCCAATTGAGAATTTGTGGCTGGACTTGAAAAGGACTGTTCACGCATGATCCCCATGCAATCTGACAGAGCTTGAGCAGGTTTATAAAGAATAAGGAAAAATTGCAGTGTCCAGATGTGCAAAGCGGATAGAGACCTGTCCACACAGACTCACGGTTATAATTGCTGTCAAAGGTGCAACTACTGAATACTGACTTGAAGAGGTTGAATACTTATCCAATCAATTATTTTGTGTTTTATATTTCTAATTAATTTAGATCACTTTGTAGAGATCTGTCTTCACTTTGACACCAAAGATTTTTTTTTACTGTTGATCAGTGTCAAAACAAAAGCAAATTAAATCCAATGTTGTAAAACAATAAAACATGAAAACTTTTGTGGGTCCGGGGCGGTGTTGGGGAATACATTTTATAGGCACTGTATACATATTTCTAGTTGAAATGTATAGTATATTTTTGTATTGCAATGTACTGCTGCCACAAAACAACAGATTTCAAAACATAGCTTAGTGATAATAAACCTGATTCTGATTCTACGTTGTTAAGTAAATGAGCAGCAATTGGCTTACTTATATCAACTGTAAGAGGCCATTCAGCCTATCTGTCCTAGCAGAATACTCTCATCCATTCCTATATCCCCTTCCTCACTTCCCCTCACAATTGTCCACCAGCTTTTCTTTGCCACTACCAGCACATCTGTGCAAAATGAGAGGAAAAATTTGAAATCCATGTGGTTACAGGGAGTAGAAGTACAGCCAGGTGAAACCCATGTGGTTACAGGGGAAACATGCAAACTCCACACAGACAGCACCCAAGGTCAAGGTTGAACCTGGGTTGCTGGTGATGTGAGGTGGCAGCTCTGAATTCTGCACCACCCAGCCTTCCAGAATTTAAATCCCATTTCATCTGTAGAATTAATAGACCTGGGCCATCGTTGCTACCATCAGGGAGAAGGTACAGGAACATGAAGATACACAATCAATGTTTCAGGAACAGCTTCCTCCCCTCTGCCATCAGATTTCTGGATAGACTTTGAACACATGAACACTGCCTCAGTATTCTTTGCTCCCATTGTTTAATTTAATCTATCTATCTTTCTGGAAATAATTTGGAAGATGTGCAGCTCGGGTGGTGGATGGTTGGACTAAGTTGTTCTCTGATCTTAGCAATTTACTTGTAAACATTTTGTCACCATATAAGAAGAAATCATAAGAGCACCATTAATTGTGGCTTGTCCTCTGAATGCTTGACCTTTATATATTTATCAATCAGCTGATCGGTCATCATTACGGAAACTCAATTTTGATGTGTGGAGGAAATCTCGTCACTGGTTGGCTGTGTGGGTAAACTTCATGTGCTGTGGTCTGGAATCCTGCCCACATCAGCTCATAAATACAATCGAGGTCTACTTACTTGGTTACAGAAATGTTCATGGAAAACCATGCAACTAGATTTTCCCTCTATATCACAACTGAGTTTCCAAAATCTCATCGAATCAGCTAATTGAAAAGTCTGTAAAGGCCGAGCATTCAGAGAGCACACCACAATCAGCAGCACACTGACAATGATGATGACGAAGCATTTGCAAGTAAATTGCCAACAACTCTACCCCACCGTGTATTTTTCTATCTATCTATTCTATCTGTGTCGTGTGTGGAACTTCCTTTTGAAGAACTTTCTGCCTTTGATTGAACTCAGAACTTGGGAAGGACATAGAAAGGAGAGTGGCTCACTGCAGATGTGGTAGAATATTAACAGGTAAATTATATCAGCACTATAAATGACTCATCTTTATAAGGTCGAGTACAATCTCCACTTAAATGTAAATTCTAATGGCTTCAGAGCATGCAATTTGATATTCAGGCCTTTGTAGTTGGAGCTGATGAAGACAAGGCTCGCTTGCATATTAAATATATTTCCTCTCAGTGGCCACTTTATTTGATACTTCCTGTACCTAATAAAGTGGCCGCTGACTGTACGATCACAGTCTTCTGCTGCTGCAGCCCGTCCACTTCAAGGTTCAACCTGTTGTAACATGTTAATATCTCTGAGGATCTATCCTGGACCCAACACATCAATGCAGCTACAAAGTAGTCACGACAGTACCGTTAGGAGTTTGAGGAGATTTGGTATGTCACCAAAAATACTTGCAAATGTCCCCAGAGACGTGGAGAACATTCTGACTGGCTGCATCACTGTCTGCTATGGGGAGGGCTACTGCACAGGATCAAAATAAATTGCAGAGTTGTAACCATAGTCAGCTCCATCATGGGCACTGGCCTCCATAGTATCCGGACATCTTCAAGGAATGATGCCTCAAAGAGGCGGCATCCATTATTAAGGACCCCCATCACCCAGGTCATGCCTTGTTCTCATTGCTACCATCAGAGGGGAGGTACAGGCTTCTGGTCAAGATGGCACCTTCGGTCGGAATCTTCGGGATAGATCACAAAACCACATATTTCACTCTATTTATGTCTTTTACGTTTGTTTTTCATCTGGGATGTGATTCTGGAACTGCTGGAGCCTGCGGTTTGCAGTTTGGAGATTGTTTGTGTGTTTCACTGCTCTGCTGTCTCCGAGAGGATTCCGGGAGGCAGAGGCAGTGGGCGTGAACCCTGTGGTGAGAAGGCTGTGGGGGGCACGAGTCCATGTTCAGCACCATTTTGCGAATTAAAGCTTCCATTGTTTGCTAAATACAACAATGAGGGAGATTGAAACATCGAGGTGAATGCGGAAGGTGAGCACTGGCTGCCTGACTTGATTGGCAATGGGATTGCTCTGCTACGGAGAGGGGAAAATGCCTTTTTATCACTGAGGAATCGCTCTGCTACGGAGAGGGGAAAATGCCTTTTTATCACTGAGGAATCGCTCTGCTACGGAGAGGGGAAAATGCCTATTTATCACTGAGGAATCGCTCTGCTACGGAGAGGGGAAAATGCCTTTTTATCACTGAGGAATCGCTCTGCTACGGAGAGGGGAAAATGCCTTTTTATCGCTGAGGAATCGCTCTGCTACGGAGAGGGGAGAATGCCTTTTTATCGCTGAGGAATCGCTCTGCTACGGAGAGGGGAAAATGCCTTTTTATCGCTGAGGAATCGCTCTGCTACGGAGAGGGGAGAATGCCTTTTTATCACTGAGGAATCGCTCTGCTACGGAGAGGGGAAATGCCTTTTTATTGCTGAGGAATCGCTCTGCTACGGAGAGGGGAGAATGCCTTTTTATCGTTGGTTGGATTGCTCTGCTACGGAGAGGAAAAGGCCTGCCACTGCGCCCAGAAAATGTTACCCAGGTTTTGTGCGTTTCAGACATGGATTTGGACTTATAGACTTTTGTCAGTCTTATTGCTTTTTAATAATCCGTGTTTTTCACCCAATCTTTCTTGTTTTTTTGTGGGGGGGATGGGGGTTGGGGGGGGGTCAATGTGCCTGTTCTGTTTTTGTTTGTTTTTTTGTGTGGGGAGGGGGGATTGGGGGGAGGTTGATAATCATGTTGCCATTCTTTTCTTTCTTGGTCTTGTGGCTATCTGGAGAAGAAGAATTTCAGAGTTGTATGCTTTGATAATAAATGAACCTTTGAGCCAGAAGCCTGGAGGCGCACACTTAACCATTCAGGAACAGCTTCTTCCCCTCTGGCCTCTGAATTCTGAATGGACATTGAACCCATGAACACTACCTGATACATTTTTATTTTGACTTTTGCACTATTTATTTAATTTAACTATTTAACATGAATATACTTTCTGTAACTCAGTTTTCTCTATTATAACGTATTACATTGCACTGTTGCAGCAAAGACAACAAATTTCAGGACATAGGCTGGTAATATTAAACCTGATTCTGACTGTTAGAAGTTTGTATGTTTTCCCTGTGACTGTGTAGGGTTCCTCTGGGTTTTCCAGTTTCAAAAATATACAGATTAGGATTAGCAGATTTTCAGATTTTGAGCATGCTGTGTTGGCACTGGAGCGAGCGACAGTTGTGAATTGAGTTGGTTGTTGACCCAGACAGCACATTTCACTGTGTTTTGTTGTTTCAATTTACGTGCAGATTGGAAGTCATCTTTTCTCAGCACCAGTCTCCATAGCTCTAAGTAACTGTCCCTTGCTATCCTGTCAGTGGTGAAGACATTCCACAAGTTGAGTACACAGAGGAGGAGAAGAAGACCTGGGGAATTGTCTTCCAGGAGTTGAAGAAGCTGTATCCGACCCACGCTTGCCATGAGCACAATTCCGTGTTTCCATTGCTAGAGCAGTACTGTGGCTACAAGAAAACCAACATCCCCCAACTCCAGGATGTCTCTACATTCCTACAGTGTGAGTGCTGAAAAATTAACTTCCCTTCACACGCTGCATTTGTGAGTGGCATAGCCCGTGAATATTCACGGGGCATCTTCAAAGCTGAGTGTCTGGTAGGGATCAAAGGTAACATTCAAGATAATTGTTTATACCTTCAAAATTTTTGTAGTTTTTAATTTGAAGCAGTAAAATTATTTCCACTTTCACTCCTGGCTGTTTCTGGCATCTCCAAGCCCGAAAGCTTGAAACTGCAGTGAATAAGACAGTTCTGAATTGTCTTACTGCTTATTTCTCACCAACTATCATTGGCAATAATCACTGCTCTTTGAACACAAGCACATACAACTGACGCTATGTAAAAACTCTTCACTCTAAGCGCAGTGTAGTGTCTAACGGCCACACGATTGCATGCAACTAACATTGGCGGCATGGTGTCCCAAGTAAACAAAGGCAATCCCAATTACTTCACGGTTAGTTTTTGTCCTTTAAGAGTTGTCCCAAATAAGTGGCTGTCCTGATTAACCTATGGCCTAATTAACCAGAATCCACTATACTGGGAACATGAATGTGTGCCTGTGAAGTGTGGAATCGATTCAGAGTTGAGGTGAGTAAAGTTATCCAGGCTGGTTCAGGAGACTGATGGTTGTAAGGTGATAACTGTTCCTGAACCTGGTCATGTGAGACCTAAGGCTCCTGTACCTCCTGCCCAATGGCAGCAGAGTAAGGAGTGAGCATGGCCTGGAGTGTGGGAATCTTTGATAATAGATGCTGCTTTCTCGTGGCAGCACTCCCTGAGGATGGGTCCACCTAAGTTCCAGGCCTGGACTCACCAGATATTGCTTCTGCAAGATGTACTACACACTTGTGAGTGACGAGGAGTTTGGGACTCAGGAACTAACCTACCTTTTACCTCATGGTTTACAGCTTGCACGGGGTTCCGTTTACGGCCTGTGGCCGGACTTCTGTCCTCACGGGACTTCCTGGCAGGCCTGGCATTCCGTGTTTTTCATTCCACGCAGTACATCCGACACGGATCGAAACCCATGTACACACCAGAACCGTAAGTGCTACTTTTGGTACATGGCCTCCTCTATGGGTCACAATGAAGGTACTCTCAGCTTGGAGGGACAACAGCTCATATTCCATCTGGGTGGCCTCCAACCTGACAGCATGAATGTTACTTTCTCTATTTTCCAGTCATTTCTCTCCCCAAACACCTTTTCTCTTTTCCTATTCCCCATTCTGGCTCCACTCTTACCCCTTCTCTTCTCCTCACCTGCCATCACTTCACACTTCCTTCCCTTTCTCTCATGGTCCACTGTCCTCTTCTATCAGATTCATTCTCAAGGACTCATCTCCACCTACCTGCCTTTCCCCCATAGACCTTAATTCACCTACTAGGCAAAAATCTATTCAATCTTGTCTTAAATATATTTATTGGAGTAGCCTCCACTGCCTCATTGGTCAGAGAATTCCACAGGTTCACCAGTCTCTGGGAAAAACAGTTCCTCAAAGAATTCCAGTAAGTTTGTCAAACAGGACCTGCCTTTGCTGAATCCATGCTGCATCTGCCTGACGGATCCATTTCTTTCCAGATGCCTCACTATTTCTTCTTTAATGATAGCTTCAAGCATTTTCTCAACTACAGATGATAAACTAACTGGCCTATAGTTACCTGCCTTTTGCCTACATCCCTTTTTTGAACAGTGACGTGACATTTGCCATCTTCCAATCTGCTGGGACCTGCCCAGAGTCCAGAGAATTTTAGTAAATTTTCACCAAAGCCTCTACTATAACTTCTGCCATTTCTTTCAGTACCCTGGGATACATTCCATCAGGACCAGGGGACTTGTCTATCTTCAGGCCCACAAGTTTGCTCAGCACCACCTCTTTAGTGATAGATATTGTATCAAGGTCCTCAACTCCCATCGCATCCATAAACATCTCTCTTTGGCATGTTAGACATGTCCTCCACCGTGAATACTGACACAGAATAGTCATTCAAAGCCTCTGTCATTACCTCATTACCCAATATCAATTGCCCCTTCTTGTTCTCCAAGGGACCTATGTTCACTTTAGTCACCCTTTTCCACTTCATATAATTATAAAAACTATCTTCCCTTTCTTTATTGCTTGCTGAGTGGCTCCTTGTTGCTTTTTAAAGCTTTTCCAATCTTCCAGTTTCACACTACTCTTGGTGACTTTGCATGCACGAGTTTTTATTTTATTTCCTTAGTTATCCACAACTGGCTCACCCCACCCTCACTGTCCTTGCTTTTAACTGGAATATACTTTTGTTGAGCACTGTGAAAAATCTCTTTGAAAGTCTTCCACTGTTCCTCAACCGTCCCACCATATAGCCTGTGTAGTGGAGTAGTGGAGGGACTCAACAGGCCTACAGAGGAGAATAAACACTCAATGCTTCAGGTTGAGATCCTTCATCAGGACTGGAATGGAAGGGGGAAAAGCCAGAATAAGACGGTAGGGGTGGGGGGCAGTAGGGGGAGCAGAAGGAATACAACCTAGAACGTGGTAGGTAAAGCCAGGCAGGTGGGGGAGGGGACATATTAAGAAGTTGGACAGGGAGGTGACAGGTGGAAAAGGTAAAGGACTGGGAGGTGATAGGTGGAAAAGGTAAAGGACTGGGAGGTGACAGGTGGAAAAGGTAAAGGGCTGGGAAGTGACAGGTGGAAAAGGTAAAGGACAGGGAGGTGACAGGTGGAAAAGGTAAAGGACAGGGAGGTGACAGGTGGAAAAGGTAAAGGGCTGGGAGGTGACAGGTGGAAAAGGTAAAGGGTTGGGAGGTGACAGGTGGAAAAGGTAAAGGACAGGGAGGTGACAGGTGGAAAAGGTAAAGGACTGGGAGGTGACAGGTGGAAAAGGTAAAGGGCTGGGAGGTGACAGGTGGAAAAGGTAAAGGGTTGGGAGGTGACAGGTGGAAAAGGTAAAGGACTGGGAGGTGACAGGTGGAAAAGGTAAAGGACAGGGAGGTGACAGGTGGAAAAGGTAAAGGACTGGGAGGTGGCAGGTGGAAAAGGTAAAGGACAGGGAGGTGATAGGTGGAAAAGGTAAAAGACAGGGAGGTGACAGGTGGAAAAGGTAAAGGACAGGGAGGTGACAGGTGGAAAAGGTAAAGGGCTGGGAGGTGACAGGTGGAAAAGGTAAAGGGCTGGGAGGTGACAGGTGGAAAAGGTAAAGGACTGGGAGGTGACAGGTGGAAAAGGTAAAGGGCTAGGAGGTGACAGGTGGAAAAGGTAAAGGACAGGGAGGTGACAGGTGGAAAAGGTAAAGGGCTGGGAGGTGACAGGTGGAAAAGGTAAAGGACTGGGAGGACAGGGAGGTGACAGGTGGAAAAGGTAAAGGGCTGGGAGGTGACAGGTGGAAAAGGTAAAGGGTTGGGAGGTGACAGGTGGAAAAGGTAAAGGGCTGGGAGGTGACAGGTGGAAAAGGTAAAGGACTGGGAGGTGACAGGTGGAAAAGGTAAAGGGCTGGGAGGTGACAGGTGGAAAAGGTAAAGGACTGGGAGGTGACAGGTGGAAAAGGTAAAGGGCTGGGAGGTGACAGGTGGAAAAGTTAAAGGACAGGGAGGTGACAGGTGGAAAAGGTAAAGGACTGGGAGGTGACAGGTGGAAAAGTTAAAGGGCTGGGAGGTGACAGGTGGAAAAGGTAAAGGGCTGGGAGGTGACAGGTGGAAAAGGTAAAGGACTGGAGAAGAAGGAGAGGAAATTAGACCATGGGAGAAAGAGAAGGGAGGGTAGATTTGATGTAAATATTCAGCTCCAACTTTATTGAAGATGGCCAAATGGCTGAGTTTTCTGTGCTAATGTGCACGTGTTGTTACTCACCTATAGGGATGTGTGCCATGAGCTGTTGGGACATGTGCCTCTCTTTGCCAACCCAAGCTTTGCCCAGTTTTCACAGGTAAGTGCAGGAGACATTAACCTCCATCCTGGCCATCCCAGGATAAATTGGTATGTTGGTTTAGTATTGTACATGCACCGAGATACTGTGGAAAACTTGTCTTGTATACTGTTCATATCATGCCCTTGAGATAGAACAAGGTAAAACATTAACAGAATGTAAATAATGCAACAGTTATTGAGAAAGTGCAGCGCAGGCAGGATTATTATGAGGGACAATGCGAGTTCTCTGACCCGATTCTAGTTTTGGTTGGTCAATTATTATAATTCAGGGTTTTAACCAAACACCCCTTTGTAATCCTATTCCACCCAAATCCCACAGGAAATCGGACTTGCCTCCCTTGGAGCACCAGATGAGTACATTGAAAAGCTCGCAACAGTAAGTGGAAGGCCTTTGTCCTCTTTCTGTCTCTCATTTTAACCAGGGCTGTTCAAATGAGCCCAGGGAAGCCCATGAACATGGAGAGGCATGAGAATGTGTGTGTGTGTGTGTGTGTGTGTGTGTGTGTGTGTGTGTCTGAGTGTGTGTGTGTCTGAGTGTGTGTGTGTGCGTGTCTGAGTGTGTGTGTGTGTGTGTGTGTGTGTGTGTGTGTGTGTCTGAGTGTGTGTGTGTGTGTGTGTGTGTGTGTGTGTGTCTGAGTGTGTGCGTGTGTGTGTGTGTGTGTGTGTGTGTGTGTGTGTGTGTGTGTGTGGTTTGAGTGTGTGTGTGTGTTTTCCACTGTGAAATCAACTGGTACCATCAAATCAAGGGCTTATTAATCTTCAGCAGATTTCTGTACAGATGATGAAAAGACTGGGGAAGGGATGACTACTGGAAAATCACTGGTGGGTACATCAGTAGCTTCTCTCAAACTATAGGTCACAACATCACCAAGAGCAATATTTGACCCAAAACCATCTCATGGTTAAGCTCCCCATTCAACATGTGGTGTCTAACGGCCATGCTGTGACTGATGCTAGTTAGAAACTGATCAGCAAGTCTCCTGACCCAATTAAGTGACATAATGTCCAAAATAAACAAAAGCAATCCTGAATATATTCTCATTATTTTTTGTTCTTTGGGTTGTCCCAAATAAGTGGCTGCCCTGCTTAACCAATGGCACAATTAACCAGAATTCACTGTATTGAGAGCATAACAAATTGTGCAAATATATAAAAAAATATACTGCGACCAAGATAATACTGATAAATAATACTAAGAATGAAGGATATTTCTCAGTCAAACTTGCCTGCATTCCAAGTTATTAGTTAGTAGGGTTAAATGTAGTGATACACAGCATGAAGCAGATAAGCAAGGCTAGAGGAAATCCTTTGATGTGCTTTTCAAGTGATGCTCCAGCGTTTATGCTATGTCCCAGGAGGCAATCAGAAGCATTGCTTGAAAGGTGTAGCAATTATCTTTCATTATCCCGTGCTGTTCAGTGAGAGATGGGAGGCAGAGACAGAACAATTAGAACTTATAAACCTCATTACTAATTACAACTCCATCCAAAAATAATAAGGGTATATCAGTTGATGTTGCACCTGTGGCCATTGGCACAGCGCTCAATTTCAGTCCAAAAGCAAAATGCTAGAAATCAGAAAAAATATTAAAAATGACCAGAAATCAGTTAATGTCTTTAGAGAAGGAAACAGAATTCATGTTTTAGGTTGGGGGGATTGCATAAAAAGCAAGGGAATTTAAGAAAACATAAAAAAGACAGAAAGAGGAGCAGGATTAGGTTGGTCAATCCCTCCATTTAATTAACACACTGATGATGCTGGAGGAACTCAGCAGGTCAGGCTGCATCTATGGAGAGGAATAAACTGTCGACTTGGGCCAAGACCCCCCTTCAGGACTGGAAAGGAAGGGGAAGATGCCAGAATAAGAAAGTGGGGGAAGGGAAGGAGTACAAGCTGGTGAGACCAAGTGAGGGGGTAGGTGACTCGGTGGGAGATGGGGGATATAGTAAGAAGCTGTGAAGTGATAGGTGGAAGAGGTAAAGGCTGAAGAAGAAGAAGAAATCTGACAGGAAAAGAGAGTAGACCATTGGAGGAGGGACATCAGACGGAGGTGGTAGGCAGGTGAGGATTAGAGAAGGGGCAAGAGGGGAATCAATTGTACTTTTAAGTAAAATTGTGGCTGGTTATTTCTTGGTTTCAGAACTATTTCCCCAATCTTTGCTCATACTCCTCGATTCCCACCATCAGTAGAATCCATAGGAGGAATTATCCATCGTCAAAGAGCCGCACCATTTAAGTCTTTCCATCTTCTCACTGCTACGATGGGCAGGAGGTACAGAAGCCTGACTGCTAAGTCAGATGAGTTGAGGCGACTTTATAGAGCCATATAAGATGATAAGAGTGGGTAGCCAGTCTTTGGGAGAAAATGGACAATAAAAGAGGACATCTGTTTAAAGTGAGAGGAGAAAAGTTTAGGGGAAATGTCAGAGGTAGTTTTTTTTACACAGAGAGAACACACTGCCGAGGGTAGTAGTAGGGGCTGATACAATAGGGGCATTTCATAGACTCTTAGATAGGCACATGGATGAAAGAGAAATGGAGTGTTATGGGCTGTGTAGTGGAGAATGGTTTGATTGATTGTGGATAGGTTAAAATAGGCTGGCAGAACATCGAGAACCAAAGGGCCCACACTGTGCTGTACTGTTCTATGCTTTAGATCATAAACTGTGGACCCCTCAACACTGACCCCAGTCATGCCCACCAGTTACTGATTGACCAATGGGAGCGGATTAGCAGCTAGTACAGAGACAGACGTAGAAGCAATTTGTGAGAAAGAGACAAAGAACAAGGCTGAAAGTGGCCCATTTCAAGGATCAAGGATTAATTTTATTTGTCATATACATTTTGTCATGAATGGTGTTTTGGGAATTCACTATGGTGTGATGCTACAACATGTAACAAAGCACATCAATTAACAATTAAAGTTCAAAGTAAAAGTTATTATCAGAGTACATACGTATCACCACATACAACCCTGAGATTCTTTCCCTGTGGACATACTTAGCAAATGTATAGATCAATGGACAACAAACTGTGCTAATGCAAAGATAAGTAAATAGCAATAAATTATGAGGGTCATGAAATAACAAGATAATGAGTCCTTAAGGTGAGACCATCAGTTGTGGGAGCACCAGAAGCAGAATGAATGGAGTTATCCCTTTTTGTTTAAGGGAATTATAAAGAATAATTATATAAAAATATTGTCAGAAGTATGAATATGAAGTAAAATGTACATCATATATAAATACCAGCATGACTCTATCTTCTGATAGTTAGCTGCTCCCCAATACTTCCTAAAATATTATCCCCACCTCTTACACTTTTAAGTTTGTACGGTAACATTATTGAATTCTTTCTAGATAGTTTGTGTATTTGATGGTTCGTGTCTTTGATGGTATGTGTGTTTGATGGAATGTGCATTTGATAGTACAATGTTCAATTCATGTGTGCCATTATGAATCAGGTTTGTTTTGGGAGTATTTTCAAAATTTGGGAGTAATTTTCAGGACAATAAGTTTATGTGACTTGCCTGTACAGATTCTGTGACTTCCACCTCTTCCTGCCCTTTTAACCAGGTTTATTGGTTTACTGTGGAATTTGGACTCTGCAAGCAAAACAATGAGATCAAGGCATATGGCGCAGGGCTGCTCTCTTCCTTCGGGGAGCTTCAGGTCTGTCAACTTCGGGGATTCCCCCCTCTCTACATTTATTGTTCCAATCTCAGCTTCACTGTACCAATTGCTCTTTTCTTTCCAGTATTGTTTGACAGATAAACCAGATAGACAGCCCTTCAATCCCGAAGTGACGGCCATTCAGAAATACCCCATCACCAGTTTCCAGCCAGTCTATTATGTTGCTGAATCATTTGAGGATGCAAAAGAGAAAGTGAGGTAACCTGCACTTCTCCAATCACCCTAAAATTATGCCCCCTCGTATTAGCTACTTCCTTCCTGGGAAAAAGTCTCTGGCTTTCCACTCAATCCATGTCTCTTGTCATCTTATTATACACCTCAGTTAACTCACCTCTCATCCTTCTTTGCTCCGAAGAAAAAGCCTTAGATTGCTCAACCTTTCATCAGAGATGCCCTCTCTAATCTAGGCAGCATCCTAGTAAGCTCTTTTGCACCTTCTCTAAAGCATCATGTCCTTCCTATAATGAGGCAACCGGAAGTGAAAACAGAATCTCTCCGTAACTTCCGCCACCTCCAACGGGATCCCACTACCAAGCACATCTTTCCCTCCCCCCCACTGTCTGCTTTCCGCAGGGATCGCTCCCTACACGACTCCCTTGTCCATTCGTCCCCCCCATCCCTTCCCACTGATCTCCCTCCTGGCATTTATCCTTGCAAGCGGAACAAGTGCTACACCTGCCCTTACACTTTCTCCCTCACCACCATTCAGGGCCCCAGACAGTCCGTCCAGGTGAGGCGACACTTCACCCGTAAGTCGACTGGTGTGGTATACTGTGTCCGGTGCTCCCAGTGTGGCCTTTTATATATTGGTGAGACCCAATGCCGACTGGGAGACCGTTTCGCTGAACACCTACACTCTGTCCACCAGAGAAAGCAGGATCTCCCAGTGGCCACATATTTTAATTCCACATCCCATTCCCATTCTGATATGTCTATCCATGGCCTCCTCTACTGTCAAGATGAAGCCACAATCAGGTTGGAGGAACAACACCTTATATACCGGCTGGGTAGCCTCCAACCTGATGGCATGAACATTGACTTCTCTAACTTCCGTTAATGCCCCTCCCCTTCTTACCTCATCTCTGATATTTTTAGTTTTTTTTTCTCTCTGCCCATCACTCTGTCTGTTCTCCATCTCCCTCTGGTGCTCCCCTCCCCCTTTCTTTCTCCCTAGGCCTCTCATCCAATGATCCTTTCCCTTCTCCAGCTCTGTATCCCATTAGCCAATCACCTTTCCAGATCTTAGCTTCATCCCACCCCCTCCGGTCTTTTCCTATTATTTTGCATTTTCCCCTCCCCCTCCTACTTTCAAATCTCTTACTATCTTTCCTTTCAGTTAGTCCTGACGAAGGGTCTCGGCCCGAAACGTCGACAGTGCTTCTCCCTATAGATGCTGCCTGGCCTGCTGCGTTCCACAAGCATTTTTTGTGTGTGTTAACAGAATCTGATAGCATTTTTATGAATATCATGCAGTTGTTTAATTTGTCATTAAATTCCACAACTCCCCTCGTGGGATTTGAACCACAAGTAGTTAGTCTAGGCTTTTTTTAATTAATAGTCAATCACTTGTTCGTTATTCCACCACTTTGTGGTAAGTGGTGCTATACACAACGCAGATTGGGAGCTGCTTTGTCAGGCACCTCTGCTCCATCTGCAAAGAGTGGAACTTCCGACTGGCCAACCATTTTAATTCCAAATACCATTGTCATTCCAACATGTCAGTCCATCGCCTCCTCTTTAGCCATGATGAGGCCACTCTCAGAGTGGAAGAGCAACACCTCATATTTCATTTTGGTAGCCTGCAACCCGATGAAATGAGCATCAATTTCACCACCCCATTCCCTCTTCTTTATTCCCTACTCTGGCCTCTTATCTCTTTGCTTTGCCTGCCTTTCAGATGCTCCAATGCCCCTCCTCCTTCCCTTTCTCCCATGGTTCACTCTCCTCTCCTATCAGATTACTTCTGTTCAAGCCCTTTGCATTTTCCATCTATCACTCCCAGCTTCTAATTCTGGCATCTTCCCCCTCCCTTTCCAGTGCTGAACAAAGGTCTTGACCCAAAACATCCATAGAAGCTGCTGGACCTGCTGAGCTTCTCCGGTATATTATGTGTATTGCTATGCAAATGCAAACCTTTACAAACGTACCTTGTCTGGTGGTATCAAGACTTAAACAGCGAATTTCCATAAAAGCTCTGTGAATCCAGCTAACATTTGCTTTTCCTTCCAACGCAGGAGATATGCTGCAACTATTCCTCGCCCTTTCTCTGTCCATTACAACTCCTACACACAAAGTGTTGAAGTTCTGGACAGCATCAAACAGATAACTGAGCTGGTCGACAATGTCCGCGGTAAGTGCCCACAGTAGTGTGGCAGTGCCAGGGTACCGGGATCAATTCCCTCCACCATCTAGAAAGAGTTTGTACATTCTCCCCATGACTGCGTGTGTTTCCTCCTGATGCTCTGGTTTCCTCTCACATGCCATAGACACACATGTTACGATTAGGAAGTTGTGGGCATGCTATGTTGGTGCCGGAAGCATGGTGACCCTTGTGAACTGCCTCCTCCCCCCACCGCATCCTCAGATTGTGTTGGTCGATGCCACAAATGACACATTTTACTGCATGTTTTGATGCACATGTGACAAATCTTACATGGCATTCATACAAATCAAGTTGTCATAACATTCCATGCAAGTTCTATAAGGTACGTGTGCAGAATAAAGTGGTGTAATTACAGAGAAAGAGCATTACAGGTAGACAATAAAGTGCAAGGTCATAATGAGGTGGATTGTAAATCAAGAGTCCATATTATCATACTAGAGAACTATTCAATGGTCTTACAAATAGAGTCATAGAGCAATACAGCAAAGAAACAGGCCCTTTGGCCCATCTAGTCCATGCCAAACTGTTATACTGCTTTGGCCCATTGATCCACACCTGGACCTTAGATTTCCATAACTTTCCCAAGCATGTATCCAAACTTCTTTTACATATTGATATCAAACACACATCAACCACTTCCCACAGGCAGCTCATTTCACACTCCCCCTCGTGTTCCCCTTAAACATTTCACCTTTCACCCTTAACCCATGACCTCTAGTCCCACCCAACCTCAGTGGAAAAAGCCTGCTTATCCTATCTATACCCCTCATAATTTTGTATACATCTATCAATTCTCTCCTCATTCTTCTACATTCTGAAGTTCTAACTGATTCAACCCTTCCCTTTAACTCAGGCCCTCAAGACCTGGCAACATTCTTGTATTTTTTTCTGTACTCTTTCAATCTTGTTGATATCTTTCCCATAGGAAGGTGACCAGAACTGAAAATTACTGTCTGCCTACACTTCACACTCTCTGTAGCTGTAATGTGATCACATCGACAACGTACAAACTCTGTACAGGCAGTGGCAGGAATTGAACTCTGACCTTCTAGTCACTAGCCAGCTGGTGACATAGTGGCATCAGTGCCGGACTTCAGAGTGAAGGCTCCCGAGGTCGAATCCCTTCCACGCTTTCCATTCGTTCTGGGTTGAGCATCGAGCTAGCAACTCGGCCTTGTAAAAACAAGAAAGCCTGCTAAAAAAACACGTCGTCACAACGGCATCCCGATGACTCCACTCAGAGTTAAGGGCTTTCTTCTTCTCATTCTGGTCACTGGTACTGTAAAGAGTTGCACTAACTGCGCTACCCTTCTATGGTAGTTAATGACGGGGTGATTGGAGAAAGGAGGGCTACTGGGGTAAAATACAATGCAGGAAGGGAGAGGTGAAGCCATGGAGATAATGGCAAACATTGCATTTTGACAACTAAACAGTAATACAATGGATTCAGGTTGATTGGGACTCATCCGGACTACTACATTTTGGCCCAATTGAGCAACTGCTCCAATTAGATGAGAGTTCCATGGAAGTAGTTAAAAAGGTATAAAAAAAACAAACTACTGTTTAACTGAGTTACAAATTATGTATTTAACTGAAGTACAGAACAACTTAGAACACTACCAATACCATTTCAGTACTATAAAACCGTGAATTAGTTCCTAATAGTTATCGACAGAGGAGTTCATCCAGTGTGCACTGCTGTGTTCTTTTGACTTATTGCAAATGACCAAAATTAGTGCAGGTACCTCATGCAGATAATGGTCTGCCTTCACACAATCCTTCAACAACTGCATCTTCTAAGTCTCCTTTTCCATTGTAATATTCAGGATGATTGTCGATAACTTTAAATTCTTTTTAGTTTCAAATTTGCTGAAGTAATGAAATCGTTTCATTTTCTCCCCCAGCTGTTTCTGGCATCTCCAGGCCAGAATGCTTGAAACCACAGTGAGCAAAACAGTTCTGAATTGTCTTACCAACTATCAGGGACATAAGTCACTGCTTTCTGAACATCAGCACACACAACTGATACAATTTAAAAACTGTTTACCCTCAGCACAATGTCGTGTCTAATGGCCGCATCGCACAATTGACGCTAGTCAGAAACTATTTGGCAAAAGTCCTCTGCCCAAATTAAGTGGTCTAGTGTCCAAAGTAAATGACGGGAATCCTGGATATTTCCTTGATTAGATTTTGCTTTGTAAGAGTTGTCCAAAATTAATGGCCGAGCCAATTACCTGGAATCCACTGTATATTGAAAATGCTAAGCAGAAAATGCCAAATATCTGATAGATGTTGCTTTAAATTTGCAGGTGAGTTGGGAATCCTCTGCCATGCAATCAAGAAGTTTGAATGAAGTTGCACAAGCCATGGAAGGCAAGGAATAAGGGTACAGAAATGTTCTAAAGTGCAAAGACTAAGATAGGTTCATTCAAACCACTCTCCTCCCCTCCCACAGGATGTTCTGCTTCAATTTGTCTTGTCAGCTTTTTGAGTGAGGTCACCCCATCATTGACAAACCCTCTACTGAGCTTAGACACAGGAAACTGTGTTGATGCTGGGAATCCAGAGCAACACACACAAATTGCTGGAGGAACTCATCCGGTCGGGCAACCTTAATAAAGTAGGCACTGAGTCCAAGTTCATGATCATCTGCTGCTGTGGCCCATCCGTTTCAAGGTTCAGATATCTCTGAGAAAGGGAGGAAGTGGTTATGTTGTTTATAGAAGTGACACGGTATTAAAATTCTATTACAAAGTCTATTAGTCACTGTATCTTTTCCCTGTGTTTTATGCTTGCTGTTGATCCACTGTACAGATATGAATTGCTTTGAAAATGTAGATAAAATGTCTAGGTTTTACAAGGGTCGTATTTTTCCTCTTAAACGAAGGGTGAGTTTGTGCCTCTGTAGTGCGGCCTGCTGAGTCTTGAACCACAGGTTTAGTGACCCTTCAGACTATCAGTGCAGTGAAGCAAATAGTCTCAGCTGGCTCCCTGGCACAAGAGAGTAATTTCAGTCATCTGAAAGGAACACCTGAGCATCTTTTGGAATAGAAGTATATTATGCAAAATGGTTCCATTTTAATCCTTTGAACTTTCCTTTCTCCCTTCCCAACCCCCACTCCCTCCTTGTCCCCTCATGATATAGTGGCCACATAATGAGGTAAGGCACCTCCTGTTTCCACTGCTGTCGTCTATCCACTTCAAAATTCAATGTGTTTTGTGTTCAGAGCTGATCTTCTGCACACCACTGTTGTAAAGAGTGGTTATTTGAGTTACTGTCACCTTTCTGTCAGCTTGAACTAGTCTGTCCTTTCTCATTAACAAGGCATTTTCACTCACAGAACTGCCCGTTTACACCCGCTTGCTGGATCTTTCCTTTTTGACTCCATTCTCTGTAAACACTAGAACAGGGGTTCCCAACCTTTTTTACCCCTACCATTAACTGAGGGGCACGTGGATCCCAGGTTGGGAATCCCTGCTCTAGAGACTGAAGTGCGTGAAAATCCCAGGAGATCAGATCAGCTGTTCCTGAGATACTCAAACCACCCTGTCTGGAACCAACAATCATTCCATGGTCCAAGTCACTTAGACTGCATTTCTTCCACATTCTGATGTTTGGTCTGGACAACAACTGAACCTCTTGGCCATGTCTACGTGCTTTTATGCACTGAGTTGCCTCCACATGATTAGCTTATTAGATATTTTCATTAACAAGCAGGTGTACAAGTGTATCTAATAACAAATTCACTGAGTGTATATGTCTAATTGAGCTTTTCTAATATAGAGTCCATGCTTATAGCATTTAGAGTTTACGAAACTTGGAGTTAAGATTACAGATAGAGAGTGTCCTTCCAATTTTTCTTTTCCATAAACTATATTGAACAGAGAATCAAAACTCTTATAGTTTAAACCAATCACAGACAAAAAATCTGCAGATGCTGGAGATCCAAACAACACACACAAAATGCTGGAGGAACTCAACAGACCTGGCAGCATCTATAGAAGAGTACAGTGTTTATGTCTCCAGTCCTGCCAAAGGGTCTCGGCTTGAAACATTGACTGTATTCTTTTCCGTAGATGCTACCTGGCCTGCTGAGTTCCTCTAGCATTTTGTGTGTGTTGTAGTTCAAACCAATATCATCTTATTAATCCAACATCAATGGGACTTCAGCTGCTGATGAACTGTGATATCTTAAATAACATCTGGAAAGGATGAAACAAAGGTGATTCCAATTATTATCTCAGGGACCATAGCTGCCAATCTAAAGATTAAAAAAAGTCTAAGTTTAAATTTAAGTTCAAATTTAATTGTCATTGAACCATACTCAAGGTACAAAAGACAGAATTGACAGCACAACATACCTGTAGCACGTGTAATTATGACAGCAAAAAGTCATATAGTTCCTGTTACGCCTGTAGCCCCCCTCCTTAGTGAGAATCGCAAGATCACTATTGATTTGGGTCAGGAGATCCAGGAAATGAGAGAGAGACGTATGGAATGTCTCGTTCCCCGGTGATATAAAGCAACAGGATACGGCCATTGTCTCTTGAAGACGCACTTGTGTATTGCAATACTGTGCTATGTGGAAGCCCTCAGGCAAAGTGGGCTGGTTGAGGGAGGGATTGCATCACCCCACCTTGATTGACATCTGAGACCCTGTGAGTCAAGATAAAAGAGGGTCTGTGGGAACAGCCTCTCAGATGCACCTGAAGAAACGCTAGCGATCCCGTAATAGCTGAAGCCGATGGGAGGAGGCCACATGCGTTCGGTTCCATTTGCCCGGAACCGGTGGCTTTTAACCACGGAAAAACGGCTTTTAGCTAACAACAGGGAAACCAACTCCCCACAACTCGGAGGATTGGCATCATAAAAGAACTGGGCAAGTTTAACCCGTCTCTCTCTCAAACCCAAAACGCTGCAGCTTGAACAAACTAACAGTGACTTTTATATTTCCATTGGACAATACATTATCCCCTAGACAATGATAGAGCTATTTCTTATTGATTATCATTATTATTATACCCGTGCTTTTAGATTTAATATTGATGATGTCTATTATCTGTATGTTTGCATTGATCTTATTTTGTGCCCCTTTATCAATAAATACTGTTAAAAATAGTACCATCAGACTTCAACGGACCTCTCTATCTTTGCTAGTAAGTGACCCAGTTACGGGGTTTGTAACATTACAAAATAATATTTAAAATTATAATATAGCCCAATTAAGTAAATTTAAACGTGTAAAGAAAATGGTGGAAATCTGAACACAAGAGTTTCTGCAGATACCGGAAATCCAGAGTAATGCACAAAATGTTGGAGGAACTCAACAGATCAGGCAGCATTGATAGAGATGAATAAACAGTCAACAGAAAGATCTTGGTCCCACTGACGACTCTTTATTCCTTACTGTAGATGTTGGAAATCGGAAACGTATCATACAAATATCAGAAATGCTCACCAGACCAGGCTGCACCTACGGCAGAGAAATAAGCAGTTCTGTTAATCATCTGCCATCAGAAATAGGAAATGTTTGTGATTTAACAGCCTTGTTTGCCATTCTTTATAGAGTCCTAGAGACATACATCAGGGAACCAGGCCCTTCAGCCCAACTGGGGGTTCATGCTGACTCACATCCCCACCTAAGCTAATCCCATCTTGCCTGTGTTTAGCTCATATCTAAACCTATCCCGTCCATATACCTGTCCAAGTGCTTTTTAAATATTGTTAAAGTACCCATCTTAACCACATCCTCAGTCAGCTTGTTCCATATACCCACCACTCTATGGGTGAAAACCTCTCTCCTACTTTTCCAACCCACTTGGCTTCACCTATCACCTCCTTCCCCTTTCCCCACCATTTTTCTATTCAGGCATCCTCCCCCATCCTACTCATCCCTGAAAAACGGTATCGGCCCGAAACATCAACTATCTATTTGTTTCCTCAGATGCTGCCAGACCTGCTGAGTTCCTCCAGCATTTTGTGTGAGTTGCTGTTGCTGTGTTCTCAAGTTCTTGATTCCCCAACTCTGGGAAAAAGACAGAGTGCATTCACCCTACCTATGCCCCTCATGGTTTTCTATACCTCTGTAACATCAGCCCTCACTCTCCTCAATGAATAGAGTTACAATCTGCTCAACCTCAGAATCAGGATTACTATCACCAGCATAAGCCGTGAAATGTGTTGTCTTTGTGCCAGCAATACAACACAATACATGATACTGTAGTGAAGGGAAACGACTGTGAATTTCAGTAAATATATTTATACTAAATAGTTAAATAAGTAGTGAAAAAATAGAAAATAAAAAAAGTAATGAAGCAATGTTCATGGGTTCAACATCCATTTGGAAATTGGATGGCAGAGGGGAAGAAGCTGTTCCTGAATCGCTGAGTGTGTGCCTTCAGGC
Organism: Hypanus sabinus; assembly: GCF_030144855.1. Taxonomy (NCBI): domain Eukaryota; kingdom Metazoa; phylum Chordata; class Chondrichthyes; order Myliobatiformes; family Dasyatidae; genus Hypanus; species Hypanus sabinus. The sequence goes on from NC_082713.1 coordinate 169,244,841, forward strand.
TCCTGTACCTCCTACCCTCCTGGAGGGAATGTCCTGGGTGATGGTGGTTTTTAATGGTGGATACTATCTTTCTGAGGTATAGCTCTGTGAAGATGTCCTAGATACCACAGAGGCTAGTGCCCATGATGGAACTAACTAAGTTTACAAGTGTTGATCTTGTGCAGTAACCACCACCAACCCCCCCCCCCGCCAACCCCCACTAGATGCAGCCATTTAGAATACTCTCTCCACAGTACATCTGTAGAAATTTGCAAGTGTTTTAGGTTACACACCAAATCTCCTCAAGCTCCTAATGAAATATAGCTGCTGTCATGTCTTCTTTGTAGTTGCATCAATATGTTGAGCCCCAGATAGATTCTCGGAGATATTGACATCCAGGAACTTGAAATTGCTCACTCTCTCCACTGCTGATCTCTCTATGAGGACTGGTGTATGTTCCCTTTCTGATAGGGTACCTCTCCCTAGAATCCATAAGTGTGTAGACCGTGCTGCCAGGGGTGGTGGTAAAGGCTGATACTTATGGGGATTTAAGGCACTCTTAGATAGGCACATGGGTGAAAGTAATATGGAGGGTTATGGGGTGTGCTGGAGGGAAGAGTTAGATTGATGATGGAGTAGTCTTATATAGATCAGTATGTCATGGACCAAAGAGCCCATACTGGCCTGTACAGACTGTTCTATGCTCTATAGCTCAGTCCCTTGAGTCCCATCAACATCCTTCTAGATCCTCGCTGCACTCTTTCCAACTTAATAATATCCTTTCTATACCAGTGTGACCAAAACTGAATACAGTACTCGCAGCGATGTTCTGATGAAAGTGCACCGATCAAAAACATCTCTCTTGCTCTATACACCAACGTTGTGTGATCTGCTACATATTAGCAGAATTCTTTGGACTTTATTTTGAGTCAGCTGAAAATAAAGTTAAATATTAAACAGGTCATTCGGTGCAATCAAGGCAGAGATAGATAGGTTCTTGATTAACCAGGGCATCAAAGTGTATGAGGAGAAGGCAGGGGAGAGGGGATGACTGGAAGAATTGGATCAGCCCATGATTGAATGGCACAGCAAAATGGCCTTGGTCTTATGGCCTTAGGAAATTACTTGGTGTTTGGAGGCCGCATAAACTTGTTTTGTAAAAAGGTAAATCTATCGTTTGAATCAAGTGATTTTCAAATGTTAATTTTTTTAATTGATTTTAAGATTTTAAAATAAATGTAGTGCACTGTACGTATAAACTAATTTAAATTTCAGGGTTTAAGTACAGTTATTTCTGCAAAGGTTCTGCTGTTACATTATAAATTTTCATAGTTTATTATAAATATTGTTTCATTTTCAGGAATTCGATGGTTAAGCCTCAAGGGCGACGCTAAGTCTATATGTCCATAAGACATGGGAGCAGAATTAGGCCATTCAGCCCATCAAATCTGCTTCATCTGCCCATCATGGCAGATTTATTATCCCTATCAACCCGAATCTCCTACCGTCTCCCTGTAGATTTTGCCTTTCTTACTAATCGGGAACCTGTCAACCAGTTAAGTATACCCAATGACTTGACCAGCTCAGCTTGGGCTAATGAAATTTCATTTCATCTCTGTTCCAAAGGGACATCATTCTATTCTGACACTGTTCCCTTTGGTGCTAGACTTGTTAGACTGGCCCACTAGTGGACGCATCCTCTCCATATCCACACCCTCTGGGCCTTTCCAAATTCAATAGGCTCCAATAAGATCCCAGAATCATCAAATGCTCCTCATATGTTAGGCCACAGCTTCAGGGAGGGTGGGGAATGGTGGCAAGAGGAAGTGTGGGAGCGAGATGTGTCATTCCATCCATTTCCCCACATTTAAGCCACATGGTTCACAGAGAGGGGTAAATTTATAGCAGTATTGTAGGTGAGATAGAATGGGTGGGTGGGGCAAAGGGTTGTAGGTGCGAAAGAATGGATGGACACAGTCAAAGGCAAGATTGAGCACTGCACAGGAAGGCGGGAGCAGGGACATTGTGGATCAAAGATCGGGGAAGAGCAGAGGGTTATTGAATCACTAGAAGGAATCCATCTACACCCCCAACAGCACAGAAGGAGTGATGCAGCCCATCAATACTGACTCATAGTAGGGCATTGATGTCAGTATCTTACCCCATACCCCTGCACACTAATCAGGTACACTGTAGGTAAGACAGCATCTGCAGACAATCAGATACACAACAGGTAAGACAGCATCGGCAGACAATCAGGTACACAACAGGTAAGACAGCATCAGCAGACAATCAGGTCCACAACAGGTAAGACAGCATCTGCAGACAATCAGGTACGCAACAGGTAAGACGGCATCTGCAGACAATCAGGTACACGGCAGGTAAGACGGCATCTGCAGACAATCAGGTACACAACAGGTAAGACAGAATCTGCAGACGATCAGGTAAACGGCAGGAAAGACGGCATCTGCAGACAATCAGGTACACAACAGGTAAGACAGAATCTGCAGACGATCAGGTAAACGGCAGGAAAGACGGCATCTGCAGACAATCTGGTACACGGCAGGTAAGACGGCACCTGCAGACCATCAGCTACACGGCAGGTAAGACCGCATCTGCAGACAATCAAGTACACAACAGGTAAGACGGCATCTGCAGACAATCAGGTACACAACAGGTAAGACGGCATCTGCAGACAATCAGGTACACGGCAGGTAAGACAGCATCTGCAGACAATCAGGTAAACAACAGGTAAGACAGCAACTGCAGACAATCAGGTACACAACAGGTAAGACAGCATCTACAGACAATCAGGTACACGGTTGGTAAGACAGCATCTGCAGACAATCAGGTACACGGTTGGTAAGACAGCATCTGCAGACAATCAGGTACACGGCAGGTAAGACAGCATCTGCAGACAATCAGGTACACAACAGGTAAGAAGGCATCTGCAGACAATCAGGTACACAACAGGTAAGAAGGCATCTGCAGACAATCAGATACACAACAGGTAAGACAGCATCTGCAGACAATCAGGTACACAACAGGTAAGAAGGCATCTGCAGACAATCAGATACACAACAGGTAAGACAGCATCTGCAGACAATCAGGTACACAACGGGTAAGAAGGCATCTGCAGACAATCAGGTACACAACAGGTAAGACAGCATCTGCAGACAATCAGGTACACAACAGGTAAGACAGCATCTGCACACAATCAGCTACACAACAGGTAAGGCAGCATCTGCACACAATCAGCTACACGGCAGGTAAGACAGCATCTGCAGACAATCAGGTACACAACAGGTAAGACGGCATCTGCAGACAATCAGGTAAACAACAGGTAAGACGGCATCTGCAGACAATCAGGTACACGGCAGGTAAGACGGCATCTGCACACAATCAGGTACACGGCAGGTAAGACAGCATCTGCAGACAATGAGGTACACGGCAGGTAAGACAGCATCTGCAGACAATCAGGTAAACAACAGGTAAGACGGCATCTGCAGACAATCAGGTACACAACAGGTAAGAAGGCATCTGCAGACAATCAGGTACACAACAGGTAAGACAGCATCTGCGGACAATCAGGTACAGGGCAGGTAAGGCGGCATCTGCAGACAATCAGGTACACGGCAGGTAAGACAGCATCTGCAGACAATCAGGTACACAACAGGTAAGAAGGCATCTGCAGACAATCAGATACACAACAGGTAAGACAGCATCTGCAGACGATCAGGTAAACGGCAGGAAAGACGGCATCTGCAGACAATCAGGTACACAACAGGTCAGAGAGCATCTGCAGACAATCAGATACACAACAGGTAAGACGGCATCTGCAGACAATCAGGTACACAGCAGGTAAGACGGCACCTGCAGACCATCAGCTACATGGCAGGTAAGACAGCATCTGCATACAATCAGGTAGACGGCAGGTAAGATGGCAACTGCAGACAATCAGGTACACAACAGGGAAGACGGCATCTGCAGACAATCAGTACACAACAGGTAAGACCGCATCTGCAGACAATCAAGTACACAACAGGTAAGACGGCATCTGCAGACAATCAGGTACATGGCAGGTAAGACAGCATCTGCCGACAATCAGGTAAACAACAGGTAAGACAGCAACTGCAGACAATCAGGTACACAACAGGTAAGAAGGCATCTGCAGACAATCAGGTACACAACAGGTAAGACAGCATCTACAGACAATCAGGTACACGGTTGGTAAGACAGCAACTGCAGACAATCAGGTACACGGTTGGTAAGACAGCATCTGCAGACAATCAGGTACACAACAGGTAAGAAGGCATCTGCAGACAATCAGTTACACTACAGGTAAGACAGCATCTGCAGACAATCAGGTACACAACAGGTAAGAAGGCATCTGCAGACAATCAGATACACAACAGGTAAGACAGCATCTGCAGACAATCAGGTACACAACAGGTAAGAAGGAATCTGCAGACAATCAGATACACAACAGGTAAGACAGCATCTGCAGACAATCAGGTACACAACAGGTAAGAAGGCATCTGCAGACAATCAGGTACACAACAGGTAAGACAGCATCTGCAGACAATCAGGTACACGGTTGGTAAGACAGCATCTGCAGACAATCAGGTACACGGCAGGTAAGACAGCTTCTGCAGACAATCAGGTAAACAACAGGTAAGATGGCATCTGCAGACAATCAGGTACACAACAGGTAAGACAGAATCTGCAGACGATCAGGTACACAATAGGTAAGACGGCATCTGCAGACAATCAGGTACACAACAGGTAAGACAGCATCTGCAGACAATCAGGTACACAACAGGTAAGGCAGCATCTGCACACAATCAGCTACACGGCAGGTAAGACAGCATCTGCAGACAATCAGATAAACAACAGGTAAGACAGCATCTGCAGACAATCAGGTACACGGCAGGTAAGACGGCATCTGCACACAATCAGGTACACGGCAGGTAAGACAGCATCTGCAGACAATCAGGTACACAACAGGTAAGGCAGCATCTGCACACAATCAGGTACACGGCAGGTAAGACAGCATCTGCAGACAATCAGGTAAACAACAGGTAAGACGGCATCTGCAGACAATCAGGTACACAACAGGTAAGAAGGCATCTGCAGACAATCAGGTACACAACAGGTAAGAAGGCATCTGCAGACAATCAGGTACACAACAGGTATGACAGCATCTGCAGACAATCAGGTACAGGGCAGGTAAGGCGGCATCTGCAGACAATCAGGTACACGGCAGGTAAGACAGCATCTGCAGACAATCAGGTACACAACAGGTAAGAAGGCATCTGCAGACAATCAGATACACAACAGGTAAGACAGCATCTGCAGACAATCAGGTACACAACAGGTAAGAAGGCACCTGCAGACAATCAGATACACAACAGGTAAGACAGCATCTGCAGACAATCAGGTACACGGCAGGTAAGACAGCATCTGCAGACAATCAGGTACACAACAGGTAAGGCAGCATCTGCACACAATCAGCTACACGGCAGGTAAGACAGCATCTGCAGACAATCAGATAAACAACAGGTAAGACAGCATCTGCAGACAATCAGGTACACGGCAGGTAAGACGGCATCTGCACACAATCAGGTACACGGCAGGTAAGACAGCATCTGCAGACAATCAGGTACACAACAGGTAAGGCAGCATCTGCACACAATCAGGTACACGGCAGGTAAGACAGCATCTGCAGACAATCAGGTAAACAACAGGTAAGACGGCATCTGCAGACAATCAGGTACACAACAGGTAAGAAGGCATCTGCAGACAATCAGGTACACAACAGGTAAGACAGCATCTGCAGACAATCAGGTACAGGGCAGGTAAGGCGGCATCTGCAGACAATCAGGTACACGGCAGGTAAGACAGCATCTGCAGACAATCAGGTACACAACAGGTAAGAAGGCATCTGCAGACAATCAGATACACAACAGGTAAGACAGCATCTGCAGACAATCAGGTACACAACAGGTAAGAAGGCATCTGCAGACAATCAGATACACAACAGGTAAGACAGCATCTGCAGACAATCAGGTACACGGCAGGTAAGACAGCATCTGCAGACAATCAGGTACACAACAGGTAAGAAGGCATCTGCAGACAATCAGGTACACAACAGGTAAGACAGCATCTGCAGACAATCAGGTACACGGTTGGTAAGACAGCATCTGCAGACAATCAGATACACGGCAGGTAAGACAGCATTTGCAGACAATCAGGTAAACAACAGGTAAGATGGCATCTGCAGACAATCAGGTACACAACAGGTAAGACAGAATCTGCAAACGATCAGGTACACAATAGGTAAGACGACATCTGCACACAATCAGGTACACGGCAGGTAAGACAGCATCTGCAGACAATCAGGTAAAAAACAGGTAAGACGGCATCTGCAGACAATCAGGTACACAACAGGTAAGAAGGCATCTGCAGACAATCAGGTACACAGCAGGTAAGACGACATCGGCAGACAATCAGGTACACGGCAGGTAAGACGGCATCTAGACAATCAGGTACACAACATGTAAGACAGAATCTGCAGACAATCAGGTACACAATAGGTAAGACGGCATCTGCAGACAATCAGGTACACAACAGGTAAGACAGAATCTGCAGACGATCAGGTACACAATAGGTAAGACGACATCTGCACACAATCAGGTACACGGCAGGTAAGACAGCATCTGCAGACAATCAGGTAAAAAACAGGTAAGACGGCATCTGCAGACAATCAGGTACACAACAGGTAAGAAGGCATCTGCAGACAATCAGGTACACAGCAGGTAAGACGACATCGGCAGACAATCAGGTACACGGCAGGTAAGACGGCATCTAGACAATCAGGTACACAACATGTAAGACAGAATCTGCAGACAATCAGGTACACAATAGGTAAGACGGCATCTGCAGACAATCAGGTACACAACAGGTAAGACAGCATCTGCAGACAATCAGGTTCACGGCAGGTAAGACGGCATTTGCACACAATCAGGTACAAAACAGGTAAGACAGCATCTGCAGACAATCAGGTACACGGCAGGTAAGACAGCATCTGCAGACAATCAGGTACACAACAGGTAAGAAGGCATCTGCAGACAATCAGGTACACAACAGGTAAGACAGCATCTGCAGACAATCAGGTACACGGTTGGTAAGACAGCATCTGCAGACAATCAGGTACACGGCAGGTAAGACAGCATCTGCAGACAATCAGGTACACAACAGGTAAGACGGCATCTGCAGACAATCAAGTACACAACAGGTAAGATGGCATCTGCAGACAATCAGGTACACAACAGGTAAGATCGCATCTGCAGACAATCAAGTACACAACAGGTAAGACGGCATCTGCAGACAATCAGGTACACGGCAGGTAAGACAGCATCTACAGACAATCAGGTACACAAGAGGTAATACAACATCTGCAGACAATCAGATACACAACAGGTAAGAAGAGATCTGCAGACAATCAGGTAAACAACAGGTAAGACAGCATCTACAGACAATCAGGTACACGGCATGTAAGAAAACATCTACAGACAATCAGGTACACGGTTGGTAAGACAGCATCTGCAGACAATCAGGTACACGGTTGGTAAGAAAGCATCTGCAGACAATCAGGTAAACAACAGGTAAGATGGCATCTGCAGACAATCAGGTACACAACAGGTAAGACAGCATCTGCAGACAATCAGGTACACGGCAGGTAAGACAGCATCTGCAGACAATCAGGTACACAACAGGTAAGAAGGCATCTGCAGACAATCAGGTACACAACAGGTAAGACAGCATCTGCAGACAATCAGATACACGGCAGGTAAGACAGCATTTGCAGACAATCAGGTAAACAACAGGTAAGATGGCATCTGCAGACAATCAGGTACACAACAGGTAAGACAGAATCTGCAAACGATCAGGTACACAATAGGTAAGACGACATCTGCACACAATCAGGTACACGGCAGGTAAGACAGCATCTGCAGACAATCAGGTAAAAAACAGGTAAGACGGCATCTGCAGACAATCAGGTACACAACAGGTAAGAAGGCATCTGCAGACAATCAGGTACACAGCAGGTAAGACGACATCGGCAGACAATCAGGTACACGGCAGGTAAGACGGCATCTAGACAATCAGGTACACAACATGTAAGACAGAATCTGCAGACAATCAGGTACACAATAGGTAAGACGGCATCTGCAGACAATCAGGTACACAAGAGGTAATACAACATCTGCAGACAATCAGGTACACAACAGGTAAGACAGCATCTACAGACAATCAGGTACACGGTTGGTAAGACAGCATCTACAGACAATCAGGTACACGGTTGGTAAGACAGCATCTGCAGACAATCAGGTACACGGTTGGTAAGAAAGCATCTGCAGACAATCAGGTAAACAACAGGTAAGATGGCATCTGCAGACAATCAGGTACACAACATGTAAGACAGAATCTGCAGACAATCAGGTACACAATAGGTAAGACGGCATCTGCAGACAATCAGGTACACAACAGGTAAGACAGCATCTGCAGACAATCAGGTTCACGGCAGGTAAGACGGCATTTGCACACAATCAGGTACAAAACAGCTAAGACAGCATCTGCAGACAATCAGGTACACGGCAGGTAAGACAGCATCTGCAGACAATCAGGTACACAACAGGTAAGAAGGCATCTGCAGACAATCAGGTACACAACAGGTAAGACAGCATCTGCAGACAATCAGGTACACGGTTGGTAAGACAGCATCTGCAGACAATCAGGTACACGGCAGGTAAGACAGCATCTGCAGACAATCAGGTACACAACAGGTAAGACGGCATCTGCAGACAATCAAGTACACAACAGGTAAGATGGCATCTGCAGACAATCAGGTACACAACAGGTAAGATCGCATCTGCAGACAATCAAGTACACAACAGGTAAGACGGCATCTGCAGACAATCAGGTACACGGCAGGTAAGACAGCATCTACAGACAATCAGGTACACAAGAGGTAATACAACATCTGCAGACAATCAGATACACAACAGGTAAGAAGGCATCTGCAGACAATCAGGTACACGGTTGGTAAGACAGCATCTGCAGACAATCAGGTACACGGTTGGTAAGACAGCATCTGCAGACAATCAGGTAAACAACAGGTAAGATGGCATCTGCAGACAATCAGGTACACGGCAGGTAAGACGGCATCTGCACACAATCAGGTACACGGCAGGTAAGGCAGCATCTGCAGACAATCAGGTACACGGGAGCTAAGGCAGCATCTACAGACAATCAGGTACACAACAGGTAAGAAGGCATCTGCAGACAATCAGGTACACAACAGGTAAGACAGCATCTACAGATAATCAGGTACACAGCAGGTAAGACAACATCTACAGACAATCAGGTACACGGTTGGTAAGACAGCATCTGCACACAATCAGGTACACGGTTGGTAAGACAGCATCTGCAGACAATCAGGTACACGGTTGGTAAGACAGCATCTGCAGACAATCAGGTAAACAACAGGTAAGATGGCATCTGCAGACAATCAGGTACACGGCAGGTAAGACAGAATCTGCAGACGATCAGGTAAACGGCAGGAAAGACGGCATCTGCAGACAATCAGGTACACAACAGGTCAGAGAGCATATGCAGACAATCAGATACACAACCGGTAAGACGGCATCTGCAGACAATCAGGTACACAACCGGTAAGACGGCATCTGCAGACAATCAGGTACACGGCAGGTAAGACGGCACCTGCAGACCATCAGCTACACGGCAGGTAAGACAGCATCTGCAGACAATCAGGTACACGGCAGGTAAGACAGCATCTGCAGACAATCAGGTACACAACAGGGAAGACGGCATCTGCAGACAATCAGGTACACAACAGGTAAGACCGCATCTGCAGACAATCAAGTACATAACAGGTAAGACGGCATCTGCAGACAATCAGGTACACGGCAGGTAAGACAGCATCTGCAGACAATCAGTTAAACAAAAGGTAAGACAGCATCAGCAGACAATCAGGTACACAACAGGTAAGACAGAATCTGCAGACAATCAGGTAAACAACAGGTAAGATGGCATCTGCAGACAATCAGGTACACAACAGGTAAGACAGAATCTGCAGACGATCAGGTACACAATAGGTAAGACGGCATCTGCAGACAATCAGGTACACAACAGGTAAGGCAGCATCTGCACACAATCAGGTACACAGCAGGTAAGACAGCATCTGCAGACAATCAGGTAAACAACAGGTAAGACGGCATCTGCAGACAATCAGGTACACGGCAGGTAAGACGGCATCTGCACACACTCAGGTACACGGCAGGTAAGACAGCATCTGCAGACAATCAGGTACACAACAGGTAAGGCAGCATCTGCACACAATCAGGTACACGGCAGGTAAGAGAGCATCTGCAGACAATCAGGTAAACAACAGGTAAGACGGCATCTGCAGACAATCAGGTACACAAAAGGTCAGACAGCATCTGCAGACAATCAGATACACGGCAGGTAAGACAGCATCTGGAGACAATCAGGTACACAACAGGTAAGAAGGCATCTGCAGACAATCAGGTACACAACAGGTAAGACAGCATCTGCAGATAATCAGGTACACGGTTGGTAAGACAGCATCTGCAGACAATCAGTTACACGGCAGGTAAGACAGCATCTGTAGACAATCAGGTAAACAACAGGTAAGATGGCATCTGCAGACAATCAGGTACACAACAGGTAAGACAGAATCTGCAGACAATCAGGTACACAACAGGTAAGAAGGCATCTGCAGACAATCAGTTACACTACAGGTAAGACAGCATCTGCAGACAATCAGGTACAGAACAGGTAAGAAGGCATCTGCAGACAATCAGATACACAACAGGTAAGACAGCATCTGCAGACAATCAGGTACACAACAGGTAAGAAGGCATCTGCAGACAATCAGATACACAACAGGTAAGACAGCATCTGCAGACAATCAGGTACACAACGGTAAGAAGGCATCTGCAGACAATCAGGTACACAACAGGTAAGACAGCATCTGCAGACAATCAGGTACACAATAGGTAAGACGGCATCTGCAGACAATCAGGTACACAACAGGTAAGACAGCATATGCAGACAATCAGGTACACAACAGGTAAGGCAGCATCTGCACACAATCAGCTACACGGCAGGTAAGACAGCATCTGCAGACAATCAGGTAAACAACAGGTAAGACGGCATCTGCAGACAATCAGGTACACGGCAGGTAAGACGGCATCTGCACACAATCAGGTACACGGCAGGTAAGACAGCATCTGCAGACAATCAGGTAAACAACAGGTAAGGCAGCATCTGCAAACAATCAGGTACACGGCAGGTAAGACAGCATCTGCAGACAATCAGGTAAACAACAGGTAAGACGGCATCTGCAGACAATCAGGTACACAACAGGTAAGAAGGCATCTGCAGACAATCAGGTACACAACAGGTAAGACAGCATCTGCGGACAATCAGGTACAGGGCAGGTAAGGCGGCATCTGCAGACAATCAGGTACACGGCAGGTAAGACAGCATCTGCAGACAATCAGGTACACAACAGGTAAGAAGGCATCTGCAGACAATCAGATACACAGCAGGTAAGACGGCACCTGCAGACCATCAGCTACACGGCAGGTAAGACAGCATCTGCATACAATCAGGTAGACGGCAGGTAAGATGGCAACTGCAAACAATCAGGTACACAACAGGGAAGATGGCATCTGCAGACAATCAGGTACACAACAGGTAAGACCGCATCTGCAGACAATCAAGTACAAAACAGCTAAGACGGCATCTGCAGACAATCAGGTACATGGCAGGTAAGACAGCATCTGCCGACAATCAGGTAAACAACAGGTAAGACAGCAACTGCAGACAATCAGGTACACAACAGGTAAGAAGGCATCTGCAGACAATCAGGTACACAACAGGTAAGACAGCATCTACAGACAATCAGGTACACGGTTGGTAAGACAGCAACTGCAGACAATCAGGTACACGGTTGGTAAGACAGCATCTGCAGACAATCAGGTACATGGCAGGTAAGACAGCATCTGCAGACAATCAGGTACACAACAGGTAAGAAGGCATCTGCAGACAATCAGTTACACTACAGGTAAGACAGCAGCTGCAGACAATCAGGTACACAACAGGTAAGAAGGCATCTGCAGACAATCAGATACACAACAGGTAAGACAGCATTTGCAGACAATCAGGTACACAACAGGTAAGAAGGCATCTGCAGACAATCAGATACACAACAGGTAAGACAGCATCTGCAGACAATCAGGTACACAACAGGTAAGAAGGCATCTGCAGACAATCAGGTACACAACAGGTAAGACAGCATCTGCAGACAATCAGGTACACGGTTGGTAAGACAGCATATGCAGACAATCAGGTACACGGCAGGTAAGACAGCTTCTGCAGACAATCAGGTAAACAACAGGTAAGATGGCATCTGCAGGCAATCAGGTACACAACAGGTAAGACGGAATCTGCAGACGATCAGGTACACAATAGGTAAGACGGCATCTGCAGACAATCAGGTACACAACAGGTAAGACAGCATCTGCAGACAATCAGGTACACAACAGGTAAGGCAGCATCTGCACACAATAAGGTACACAGCAGGTAAGACAGCATCTGCAGACAATCAGGTAAACAACAGGTAAGACGGCATCTGCAGACAATCAGGTACACAACAGGTAAGAAGGCATCTGCAGACAATCAGGTACACAGCTGGTAAGACGACATCGGCAGACAATCAGGTACACGGCAGGTAAGACGGCATCTAGACAATCAGGTACACAACATGTAAGACAGAATCTGCAGACAATCAGGTACACAATAGGTAAGACGGCATCTGCAGACAATCAGGTACACAACAGGTAAGACAGCATCTGCAGACAATCAGGTACACGGCAGGTAAGACGGCATTTGCACACAATCAGGTACACAACAGGTAAGACAGCATCTGCAGACAATCAGGTACACGGCAGGTAAGACGGCATCTGCAGACAATCAGGTACACAACAGGTAAGACCGCATCTGCAGACAATCAAGTACACAACAGGTAAGACGGCATCTGCAGACAATCAGGTACACGGCAGGTAAGACAGCATCTACAGACAATCAGGTACACAACAGGTAATACAACATCTGCAGACAATCAGATACACAACAGGTAGGAAGAGATCTGCAGACAATCAAGTACACAACAGGTAAGACAGCATCTACAGACAATCAGGTACACAGCAGGTAAGACAACATCTACAGACAATCAGGTACACGGTTGGTAAGACAGCATCTGCAGACAATCAGGTACACGGTTGGTAAGACAGCATCTGCAGACAATCAGGTAAACAACAGGTAAGATGGCATCTGCAGACAATCAGGTACACGGCAGGTAAGACGGCATCTGCACACAATCAGGTACACGACAGGTAAGACAGCATCTGCAGACAAACAGGTAAACAACAGGTAAGACGGCATCTGCACACAATCAGGTACACAGCAGGTAAGACGACATCGACAGACAATCAGCTACACGGCAGGTAAGACAGCATCTGCATACAATCAGGTAGACGGCAGGTAAGATGGCAACTGCAGACAATCAGGTACACAACAGGGAAGATGGCATCTGCAGACAATCAGGTACACAACAGGTAAGACCGCATCTGCAGACAATCAAGTACAAAACAGCTAAGACGGCATCTGCAGACAATCAGGTACATGGCAGGTAAGACAGCATCTGCCGACAATCAGGTAAACAACAGGTAAGACAGCAACTGCAGACAATCAGGTACACAACAGGTAAGAAGGCATCTGCAGACAATCAGGTACACAACAGGTAAGACAGCATCTACAGACAATCAGGTACACGGTTGGTAAGACAGCAACTGCAGACAATCAGGTACACGGTTGGTAAGACAGCATCTGCAGACAATCAGGTACATGGCAGGTAAGACAGCATCTGCAGACAATCAGGTACACAACAGGTAAGAAGCATCTGCAGACAATCAGTTACACTACAGGTAAGACAGCAGCTGCAGACAATCAGGTACACAACAGGTAAGAAGGCATCTGCAGACAATCAGATACACAACAGGTAAGACAGCATCTGCAGACAATCAGGTACACAACAGGTAAGAAGGCATCTGCAGACAATCAGATACACAACAGGTAAGACAGCATCTGCAGACAATCAGGTACACAACAGGTAAGAAGGCATCTGCAGACAATCAGGTACACAACAGGTAAGACAGCATCTGCAGACAATCCGGTACACGGTTGGTAAGACAGCATATGCAGACAATCAGGTACACGGCAGGTAAGACAGCTTCTGCAGACAATCAGGTAAACAACAGGTAAGATGGCATCTGCAGGCAATCAGGTACACAACAGGTAAGACGGAATCTGCAGACGATCAGGTACACAATAGGTAAGACGGCATCTGCAGACAATCAGGTACACAACAGGTAAGACAGCATCTGCAGACAATCAGGTACACAACAGGTAAGGCAGCATCTGCACACAATAAGGTACACGGCAGGTAAGACAGCATCTGCAGAAAATCAGGTAAACAACAGGTAAGACGGCATCTGCAGACAATCAGGTACACAACAGGTAAGAAAGCATCTGCAGACAATCAGGTACACAGCAGGTAAGACGACATCGGCAGACAATCAGGTACACGGCAGGTAAGACGGCATCTAGACAATCAGGTACACAACATGTAAGACAGAATCTGCAGACAATCAGGTACACAATAGGTAAGACGGCATCTGCAGACAATCAGGTACACAACAGGTAAGACAGCATCTGCAGACAATCAGGTACACGGCAGGTAAGACGGCATTTGCACACAATCAGGTACACAACAGGTAAGACAGCATCTGCAGACAATCAGGTACACGGCAGGTAAGACAGCATCTGCAGACAATCAGGTACACAACAGGTAAGACCGCATCTGCAGACAATCAAGTACACAACAGGTAAGACGGCATCTGCAGACAGTCAGGTACACGGCAGGTAAGACAGCATCTACAGACAATCAGGTACACAACAGGTAATACAACATCTACAGACAATCAGGTACACAACAGGTAATACAACATCTGCAGACAATCAGATACACAACAGGTAAGAAGAGATCTGCAGACAATCAAGTACACGGTTGGTAAGACAGCATCTGCAGCCAATCAGGTACACGGTTGGTAAGACAGCATCTGCAGACAATCAGGTACACGGCAGGTAAGACGGCATCTGCACACAATCAGGTACACGGCAGGTAAGACAGCATCTGCAGACAAACAGGTAAACAACAGGTAAGACGGCATCTGCAGACAATCAGGTACACAGCAGGTAAGACGACATCGGCAGACAATCAGGTACACGGCAGGTAAGACGGAATCTAGACAATCAGGTACACAACATGTAAGACAAAATATGCAGACAATCAGGTACACAATAGGTAAGGCGGCATCTGCAGACAATCAGGTACACAACAGGTAAGACAGCATCAGCAGACAATCAGGTACAGGGCAGGTAAGGCGGCATCTGCAGACAATCTGGTACACAACAGGTAAGATGGCATCTGCATACAATCAGATACACAACAGGTAAGACCGCATCTGCAGACAATAAAGTACACAACAGGTAAGACGTCATCTGCAGACAATCAGGTACACGGGAGCTAAGACAGCATCTACAGGCAATCAGGTACACAACAGGTAAGAAGGCATCTGCAGACAATCAGGTACACAACAGGTAAGACAGCATCTACAGATAATCAGGTACACAGCAGGTAAGACAACATCTACAGCCAATCAGGTACACGGTTGGTAAGACAGCATCTGCAGACAATCAGGTAAACAACAGGTAAGATGGCATCTGCAGACAATCAGGTACACGGCAGGTAAGACGGCATCTGCACACAATCAGGTACACGGCAGGTAAGACAGCATCTGCAGACAAACAGGTAAACAACAGGTAAGACGGCATCTGCAGACAATCAGGTACACAGCAGGTAAGACGACATCGGCAGACAATCAGGTACACGGCAGGTAAGACGGAATCTAGACAATCAGGTACACAACATGTAAGACAAAATATGCAGACAATCAGGTACACAATAGGTAAGGCGGCATCTGCAGACAATCAGGTACACAACAGGTAAGACAGCATCAGCAGACAATCAGGTACAGGGCAGGTAAGGCGGCATCTGCAGACAATCTGGTACACAACAGGTAAGATGGCATCTGCAGACAATCAGATACACAACAGGTAAGACCGCATCTGCAGACAATAAAGTACACAACAGGTAAGACGTCATCTGCAGACAATCAGGTACACGGGAGCTAAGACAGCATCTACAGGCAATCAGGTACACAACAGGTAAGAAGGCATCTGCAGACAATCAGGTACACAACAGGTAAGACAGCATCTACAGATAATCAGGTACACAGCAGGTAAGACAACATCTACAGACAATCAGGTACACGTTTGGTAAGACAGCATCTGCAGACAATCAGCTACATGGTTGGTAAGACAGCATCTGCAGACAATCAGGTAAACAACAGGTAAGATGGCATCTGCAGACAATCAGTTACACAACAGGTAAGACAGCATCTGCAGACAATCAGGTACACAGCAGGTAAGACGGCATCGGCAGACAATCAGGTACACGGCAGGTAAGACAGCATCTGCCGACAATCAGGTACACAACAGGTAAGAAGGCATCTGCAGACAATCAGGTACACAACAGGTAAGACAGCATCTACAGACAATCAGTTACACTACAGGTAAGACAGCAGCTGCAGACAATCAGGTACACAACAGGTAAGAAGGCATCTGCAGACAATCAGATACACAACAGGTAAGACAGCATCTGCAGACAATCAGGTACACAACAGGTAAGAAGGCATCTGCAGACAATCAGATACACAACAGGTAAGACAGCATCTGCAGACAATCAGGTACACGGTTGGTAAGACAGCATCTGCAGACAATCAGGTACACGGCAGGTAAGACAGCTTCTGCAGACAATCAGGTAAACAACAGGTAAGATGGCATCTGCAGGCAATCAGGTACACAACAGGTAAGACGGAATCTGCAGACGATCAGGTACACAATAGGTAAGACGGCATCTGCAGACAATCAGGTACACAACAGGTAAGACAGCATCTGCAGACAATCAGGTACACAACAGGTAAGGCAGCATCTGCACACAATAAGGTACACGGCAGGTAAGACAGCATCTGCAGACAATCAGGTAAACAACAGCTATGACGGCATCTGCAGACAATCAGGTACACAACAGGTAAGAAGGCATCTGCAGACAATCAGGTACACAGCAGGTAAGACGACATCGGCAGACAATCAGGTACACGGCAGGTAAGACGGCATCTAGACAATCAGGTACACAACATGTAAGACAGAATCTGCAGACAATCAGGTACACAATAGGTAAGACGGCATCTGCAGACAATCAGGTACACAACAGGTAAGACAGCATCTGCAGACAATCAGGTACACGGCAGGTAAGACGGCATTTGCACACAATCAGGTACACAACAGGTAAGACAGCATCTGCAGACAATCAGGTACACGGCAGGTAAGACAGCATCTGCAGACAATCAGGTACACAACAGGTAAGACCGCATCTGCAGACAATCAAGTACACAACAGGGAAGACAGCATCTGCAGACAATCAGGTAAACAACAGGTAAGACGACATCTGCAGACAATCAGGTACACGGCAGGTAAGACGGCATCTGCACACACTCAGGTACACGTCAGGGAAGACAGCATCTGCAGACAATCAGGTACACAACAGGTAAGGCAGCATCTGCACACAATCAGGTACACGGCAGGTAAGACAGCATCTGCAGACAATCAGGTAAACAACAGGTAAGACGGCATCTGCAGACAATCAGGTACACAACAGGTAAGACAGCATCTGCAGACAATCAGGTACACGGCAGGTAAGACAGCATCTGCAGATAATCAGGTACACGGTTGGTAAGACAGCATCTGCAGACCATCAGTTACACGGCAGGTAAGACAGCATCTGCAGACAATCAGGTAAACAACAGGTAAGATGGCATCTGCAGACAATCAGGTACACAACAGGTAAGACAGCATCTGCAGATAATCAGGTACACGGTTGGTAAGACAGCATCTGCAGACAATCAGTTACACGGCACGTAAGACAGCATCTGCAGACAATCAGGTAAACAACAGGTAAGATGGCATCTGCAGACAATCAAGTACACAACAGGTAAGACAGAATCTGCAGACGATCAGGTACACAATAGGTAAGACGGCATCTGCAGACAATCAGGTACACAACAGATAAGACAGCATCAGCAGACAATCAGGTACACAACAGGTAAGGCAGCATCTGCACACAATCAGGTACACGGCAGGTAAGACAGCATCTGTAGACAATCAGGTAAACAACAGGTAAGACGGCATCTGCAGACAATCAGGTACACGGCAGGTAAGACGGCATCGGCACACAATCAGGTACACGGCAGGTAAGAAAGCATCTGCAGACAATAAGGTACACAACAGGTAAGACGGCATTTGCAGACAATCAGGTACAGGGCAGGTAAGACAGCATCTGCAGACAATCAGGTACACAACAGGTAAGGCAGCATCTGCACACAATCAGCTACACGGCAGGAAAGACAGCATCTGCAGACAATCAGGTAAACAACAGGTAAGACGGCATCTGCAGACAATCAGGTACACAACAGGTAAGACAGCATCTGCAGACAATCAGTTACACGGCAGGTAAGACAGCATCTGCAGACAATCAGGTACACGGTTGGTAAGACAGCATCTGCAGACAATCAGTTACACGGCAGGTAAGACAGCATCTGCAGACAATCAGGTAAACAACAGGTAAGACGGCATCTGCAGACAATCAGGTACACAACAGGTAAGAAGGCATCTGCAGACAATCAGGTACACAACAGGTAAGACAGCATCTGCAGATAATCAGGTACACGGTTGGTAAGACAGCATCTGCAGAAAATCAGTTACACGGCAGGTAAGACAGCATCTGCAGACAATCAGGTAAACAACTGGTAAGATGGCATCTGCAGACAATCAGGTACACAACAGGTAAGACAGAATCTGCAGACAATCAAGTACACAACAGGTAAGATGGCATCTGCAGACAATCAGGTACACAACAGGTAAGACCGCATCTGAAGACAATCAAGTACACAACAGGTAAGACGGCATCTGCAGACAATCAGGTACACGGCAGGTAAGACAGCATCTACAGACAATCAGGTACACAACAGGTAAGGCAGCATCTGCACACAATCAGCTACACGGCAGGAAAGACAGCATCTGCAGACAATCAGGTAAACAACAGGTAAGACGGCATCTGCAGACAATCAGGTACACGGTTGGTAAGACAGCATCTGCAGACAATCAGTTACACGGCAGGTAAGACAGCATCTGCAGACAATCAGGTAAACAACAGGTAAGACGGCATCTGCAGACAATCAGGTACACGGCAGGTAAGACGGCATCGGCACACAATCAGGTACACGGCAGGTAAGAAAGCATCTGCAGACAATAAGGTACACAACAGGTAAGACGGCATTTGCAGACAATCAGGTACAGGGCAGGTAAGACAGCATCTGCAGACAATCAGGTACACAACAGGTAAGGCAGCATCTGCACACAATCAGCTACACGGCAGGAAAGACAGCATCTGCAGACAATCAGTTACACGGCAGGTAAGACAGCATCTGCAGACAATCAGGTACACGGTTGGTAAGACAGCATCTGCAGACAATCAGTTACACGGCAGGTAAGACAGCATCTGCAGACAATCAGGTAAACAACAGGTAAGACGGCATCTGCAGACAATCAGGTACACAACAGGTAAGAAGGCATCTGCAGACAATCAGGTACACAACAGGTAAGACAGCATCTGCAGATAATCAGGTACACGGTTGGTAAGACAGCATCTGCAGAAAATCAGTTACACGGCAGGTAAGACAGCATCTGCAGACAATCAGGTAAACAACTGGTAAGATGGCATCTGCAGACAATCAGGTACACAACAGGTAAGACAGAATCTGCAGACAATCAAGTACACAACAGGTAAGATGGCATCAGCAGACAATCAGGTACACAACAGGTAAGACCGCATCTGAAGACAATCAAGTACACAACAGGTAAGACGGCATCTGCAGACAATCAGGTACACGGCAGGTAAGACAGCATCTACAGACAATCAGGTACAAAACAGGTAAAACAACATCTGCAGACAATCAGATACACAACAGGTAAGAAGAGATCTGCAGACAATCAGTTACACAACAGGTAAGACAGCATCTAAAGACAATCAGGTACACAGCAGGTAAGACAACATCTACAGACAATCAGGTACACGGTTGGTAAGACAGCATCTACAGACAATCAGGTACACAGCAGGTAAGACAACATCTACAGACAATCAGGTACACGGTTGGTAAGACAGCATCTGTAGACAATCAGGTACACGGTTGGTAAGACAGCATCTGCAGACAATCAGGTAAACAACAGGTAAGATGTCATCTGCAGACAATCAGGTACACGGCAGGTAAGACGGCATCTGCACACAATCAGGTACACGGCAGGTAAGGCAGCATCTGCACACAATCAGGTACACGGCAGGTAAGACAGCATCTGCAGACAATCAGGTACACAGCAGGTAAGACGGCATTTGCAGACAATCGGGTACAGGGCAGGTAAGACAGCATCTGCAGACAATCAGGTACAGGGCATGTATGGCGGCATCTGCAGACAATCAGATACACAACAGGTAAGACAGCATCTGCAGACAATCAGGTACACGGCAGGTAAGACAGCATCTGCAGACAATCAGGTAAACAACAGGTAAGAAGGCATCTGCAGACAATCAGGTACACAGCAGGTAAGATGGCATCGGCAAACAATCAGGTACTCAACATGTAAGACAGAAACTGCAGACGATCAGATACACAATAGGTAAGAAGGCATCTGCAGACAATCAGGTACACGGTTGGTAACACAGCATCTGCAGACAATCAGGTAAACAACAGTAAGATGGCACCTGCAGACAATCAGATACACAACAGGTAAGACGGCATCTGCAGACTATCAGGTACACGGCAGGTAAGATGGCATCTGCAGACAATCAGGTACACAACAGGTAAGACGGCATCTGCAGACAATCAGGTACACGGCAGGTAAGGCGGCATATGCACACACTCAGGTACACGGCAGGTAAGACAGCATCTGCAGACAATCAGCTACACAACAGGTAAGGCAGCATCTGCAGACAATCAGGTACACAACAGGTAAGACCGCATCTGCAGACAATCAAGTACACAACAGGGAAGACAGCATCTGCAGACAATCAGGTAAACAACAGGTAAGACGACATCTGCAGACAATCAGGTACACGGCAGGTAAGACGGCATCTGCACACACTCAGGTACACGTCAGGGAAGACAGCATCTGCAGACAATCAGGTACACAACAGGTAAGGCAGCATCTGCACACAATCAGGTACACGGCAGGTAAGACAGCATCTGCAGACAATCAGGTAAACAACAGGTAAGACGGCATCTGCAGACAATCAGGTACACAACAGGTAAGACAGCATCTGCAGACAATCAGGTACACGGCAGGTAAGACAGCATCTGCAGATAATCAGGTACACGGTTGGTAAGACAGCATCTGCAGACCATCAGTTACACGGCAGGTAAGACAGCATCTGCAGACAATCAGGTAAACAACAGGTAAGATGGCATCTGCAGACAATCAGGTACACAACAGGTAAGACAGCATCTGCAGATAATCAGGTACACGGTTGCTAAGACAGCATCTGCAGACAATCAGTTACACGGCACGTAAGACAGCATCTGCAGACAATCAGGTAAACAACAGGTAAGATGGCATCTGCAGACAATCAAGTACACAACAGGTAAGACAGAATCTGCAGACGATCAGGTACACAATAGGTAAGACGGCATCTGCAGACAATCAGGTACACAACAGATAAGACAGCATCAGCAGACAATCAGGTACACAACAGGTAAGGCAGCATCTGCACACAATCAGGTACACGGCAGGTAAGACAGCATCTGTAGACAATCAGGTAAACAACAGGTAAGACGGCATCTGCAGACAATCAGGTACACGGCAGGTAAGACGGCATCGGCACACAATCAGGTACACGGCAGGTAAGAAAGCATCTGCAGACAATAAGGTACACAACAGGTAAGACGGCATTTGCAGACAATCAGGTACAGGGCAGGTAAGACAGCATCTGCAGACAATCAGGTACACAACAGGTAAGGCAGCATCTGCACACAATCAGCTACACGGCAGGAAAGACAGCATCTGCAGACAATCAGGTAAACAACAGGTAAGACGGCATCTGCAGACAATCAGGTACACAACAGGTAAGACAGCATCTGCAGACAATCAGTTACACGGCAGGTAAGACAGCATCTGCAGACAATCAGGTACACGGTTGGTAAGACAGCATCTGCAGACAATCAGTTACACGGCAGGTAAGACAGCATCTGCAGACAATCAGGTAAACAACAGGTAAGACGGCATCTGCAGACAATCAGGTACACAACAGGTAAGAAGGCATCTGCAGACAATCAGGTACACAACAGGTAAGACAGCACCTGCAGATAATCAGGTACACGGTTGGTAAGACAGCATCTGCAGAAAATCAGTTACACGGCAGGTAAGACAGCATCTGCAGACAATCAGGTAAACAACTGGTAAGATGGCATCTGCAGACAATCAGGTACACAACAGGTAAGACAGAATCTGCAGACAATCAAGTACACAACAGGTAAGATGGCATCTGCAGACAATCAGGTACACAACAGGTAAGACCGCATCTGAAGACAATCAAGTACACAACAGGTAAGACGGCATCTGCAGACAATCAGGTACACGGCAGGTAAGACAGCATCTACAGACAATCAGGTACACAACAGGTAAGGCAGCATCTGCACACAATCAGCTACACGGCAGGAAAGACAGCATCTGCAGACAATCAGGTAAACAACAGGTAAGACGGCATCTGCAGACAATCAGGTACACGGTTGGTAAGACAGCATCTGCAGACAATCAGTTACACGGCAGGTAAGAC
This sequence comes from Hypanus sabinus, assembly GCF_030144855.1. Classification (NCBI taxonomy): domain Eukaryota; kingdom Metazoa; phylum Chordata; class Chondrichthyes; order Myliobatiformes; family Dasyatidae; genus Hypanus; species Hypanus sabinus. The sequence goes on from NC_082713.1 coordinate 169,268,056, forward strand.
AGCATCTGCAGACAATCAGGTAAACAACAGGTAAGACGGCATCTGCAGACAATCAGGTACACGGCAGGTAAGACGGCATCGGCACACAATCAGGTACACGGCAGGTAAGAAAGCATCTGCAGAAAATAAGGTACACAACAGGTAAGACGGCATTTGCAGACAATCAGGTACAGGGCAGGTAAGACAGCATCTGCAGACAATCAGGTACACAACAGGTAAGGCAGCATCTGCACACAATCAGCTACACGGCAGGAAAGACAGCATCTGCAGACAATCAGTTACACGGCAGGTAAGACAGCATCTGCAGACAATCAGGTACACGGTTGGTAAGACAGCATCTGCAGACAATCAGTTACACGGCAGGTAAGACAGCATCTGCAGACAATCAGGTAAACAACAGGTAAGACGGCATCTGCAGACAATCAGGTACACAACAGGTAAGAAGGCATCTGCAGACAATCAGGTACACAACAGGTAAGACAGCATCTGCAGATAATCAGGTACACGGTTGGTAAGACAGCATCTGCAGAAAATCAGTTACACGGCAGGTAAGACAGCATCTGCAGACAATCAGGTAAACAACTGGTAAGATGGCATCTGCAGACAATCAGGTACACAACAGGTAAGACAGAATCTGCAGACAATCAAGTACACAACAGGTAAGATGGCATCTGCAGACAATCAGGTACACAACAGGTAAGACCGCATCTGAAGACAATCAAGTACACAACAGGTAAGACGGCATCTGCAGACAATCAGGTACACGGCAGGTAAGACAGCATCTACAGACAATCAGGTACAAAACAGGTAAAACAACATCTGCAGACAATCAGATACACAACAGGTAAGAAGAGATCTGCAGACAATCAGGTACACAACAGGTAAGACAGCATCTAAAGACAATCAGGTACACAGCAGGTAAGACAACATCTACAGACAATCAGGTACACGGTTGGTAAGACAGCATCTACAGACAATCAGGTACACAGCAGGTAAGACAACATCTACAGACAATCAGGTACACGGTTGGTAAGACAGCATCTGTAGACAATCAGGTACACGGTTGGTAAGACAGCATCTGCAGACAATCAGGTAAACAACAGGTAAGATGTCATCTGCAGACAATCAGGTACACGGCAGGTAAGACGGCATCTGCACACAATCAGGTACACGGCAGGTAAGGCAGCATCTGCACACAATCAGGTACACGGCAGGTAAGACAGCATCTGCAGACAATCAGGTACACAGCAGGTAAGACGGCATTTGCAGACAATCGGGTACAGGGCAGGTAAGACAGCATCTGCAGACAATCAGGTACAGGGCATGTATGGCGGCATCTGCAGACAATCAGGTACAGGGCAGGAAAGACAGCATCTGCAGACAATCAGGTACACGGCAGGTAAGGCGGCATCTGCAGACAATCATGTACACAACAGGTAAGACAGCATCTGCAGACAATCAGGTACACGGCAGGTAAGACAGCATCTGCAGACAATCAGGTAAACAACAGGTAAGAAGGCATCTGCAGACAATCAGGTACACAGCAGGTAAGATGGCATCGGCAAACAATCAGGTACTCAACATGTAAGACAGAAACTGCAGACGATCAGATACACAATAGGTAAGAAGGCATCTGCAGACAATCAGGTACACGGTTGGTAACACAGCATCTGCAGACAATCAGGTAAACAACAGTAAGATGGCACCTGCAGACAATCAGATACACAACAGGTAAGACGGCATCTGCAGACTATCAGGTACACGGCAGGTAAGATGGCATCTGCAGACAATCAGGTACACAACAGGTAAGACGGCATCTGCCGACAATCAGGTAAACAACAGGTAAGACGGCATCTGCAGACAATCAGGTACACGGCAGGTAAGGCGGCATATGCACACACTCAGGTACACGGCAGGTAAGACAGCATCTGCAGACAATCAGGTACACAACAGGTAAGGCAGCATCTGCACACAATCAGGTACACGGCAGGTAAGACAGCATCTGTAGACAATCAGGTAAACAACAGGTAAGACGGCATCTGCAGACAATCAGGTACACGGCAGGTAAGACGGCATCGGCACACAATCAGCTACACGGCAGGTAAGAAAGCATCTGCAGACAATCAGGTACACAACAGGTAAGACGGCATTTGCAGACAATCAGGTACAGGGCAGGTAAGACAGCATCTGCAGACAATCAGGTACACTACAGGTAAGGCAGCATCTGCACACAATCAGCTACACGGCAGGAATGACAGCGTCTGCAGACAATCAGGTAAACAACAGGTAAGACGGCATCTGCAGACAATCAGGTACGCAACAGGTAAGACAGCATCTGCAGACAATCAGTTACACGGCAGGTAAGACAGCATCTGCAGACAATCAGGTACACGGTTGGTAAGACAGCATCTGCAGACAATCAGTTACACGGCAGGTAATACAGCATCTGCAGACAATCAGGTACACAACAGGTAAGGCAGCATCTGCACACAATCAGCTACACGGCAGGAAAGACAGCATCTGCAGACAATCAGGTAAACAACAGGTAAGACGGCATCTGCAGACAATCAGGTACACAACAGGTAAGACAGCATCTGCAGACAATCAGTTACACGGCAGGTAAGACAGCATCTGCAGACAATCAGGTACACGGTTGGTAAGACAGCATCTGCAGACAATCAGTTACACGGCAGGTAAGACAGCATCTGCAGACAATCAGGTAAACAACAGGTAAGACGGCATCTGCAGACAATCAGGTACACAACAGGTAAGAAGGCATCTGCAGACAATCAGGTACACAACAGGTAAGACAGCATCTGCAGATAATCAGGTACACGGTTGGTAAGACAGCATCTGCAGAAAATCAGTTACACGGCAGGTAAGACAGCATCTGCAGACAATCAGGTAAACAACTGGTAAGATGGCATCTGCAGACAATCAGGTACACAACAGGTAAGACAGAATCTGCAGACAATCAAGTACACAACAGGTAAGATGGCATCTGCAGACAATCAGGTACACAACAGGTAAGACCGCATCTGAAGACAATCAAGTACACAACAGGTAAGACGGCATCTGCAGACAATCAGGTACACGGCAGGTAAGACAGCATCTACAGACAATCAGGTACACAACAGGTAAGGCAGCATCTGCACACAATCAGCTACACGGCAGGAAAGACAGCATCTGCAGACAATCAGGTAAACAACAGGTAAGACGGCATCTGCAGACAATCAGGTACACGGTTGGTAAGACAGCATCTGCAGACAATCAGTTACACGGCAGGTAAGACAGCATCTGCAGACAATCAGGTAAACAACAGGTAAGACGGCATCTGCAGACAATCAGGTACACGGCAGGTAAGACGGCATCGGCACACAATCAGGTACACGGCAGGTAAGAAAGCATCTGCAGACAATAAGGTACACAACAGGTAAGACGGCATTTGCAGACAATCAGGTACAGGGCAGGTAAGACAGCATCTGCAGACAATCAGGTACACAACAGGTAAGGCAGCATCTGCACACAATCAGCTACACGGCAGGAAAGACAGCATCTGCAGACAATCAGTTACACGGCAGGTAAGACAGCATCTGCAGACAATCAGGTACACGGTTGGTAAGACAGCATCTGCAGACAATCAGTTACACGGCAGGTAAGACAGCATCTGCAGACAATCAGGTAAACAACAGGTAAGACGGCATCTGCAGACAATCAGGTACACAACAGGTAAGAAGGCATCTGCAGACAATCAGGTACACAACAGGTAAGACAGCATCTGCAGATAATCAGGTACACGGTTGGTAAGACAGCATCTGCAGAAAATCAGTTACACGGCAGGTAAGACAGCATCTGCAGACAATCAGGTAAACAACTGGTAAGATGGCATCTGCAGACAATCAGGTACACAACAGGTAAGACAGAATCTGCAGACAATCAAGTACACAACAGGTAAGATGGCATCAGCAGACAATCAGGTACACAACAGGTAAGACCGCATCTGAAGACAATCAAGTACACAACAGGTAAGACGGCATCTGCAGACAATCAGGTACACGGCAGGTAAGACAGCATCTACAGACAATCAGGTACAAAACAGGTAAAACAACATCTGCAGACAATCAGATACACAACAGGTAAGAAGAGATCTGCAGACAATCAGTTACACAACAGGTAAGACAGCATCTAAAGACAATCAGGTACACAGCAGGTAAGACAACATCTACAGACAATCAGGTACACGGTTGGTAAGACAGCATCTACAGACAATCAGGTACACAGCAGGTAAGACAACATCTACAGACAATCAGGTACACGGTTGGTAAGACAGCATCTGTAGACAATCAGGTACACGGTTGGTAAGACAGCATCTGCAGACAATCAGGTAAACAACAGGTAAGATGTCATCTGCAGACAATCAGGTACACGGCAGGTAAGACGGCATCTGCACACAATCAGGTACACGGCAGGTAAGGCAGCATCTGCACACAATCAGGTACACGGCAGGTAAGACAGCATCTGCAGACAATCAGGAACACAGCAGGTAAGACGGCATTTGCAGACAATCGGGTACAGGGCAGGTAAGACAGCATCTGCAGACAATCAGGTACAGGGCATGTATGGCGGCATCTGCAGACAATCAGATACACAACAGGTAAGACAGCATCTGCAGACAATCAGGTACACGGCAGGTAAGACAGCATCTGCAGACAATCAGGTAAACAACAGGTAAGAAGGCATCTGCAGACAATCAGGTACACAGCAGGTAAGATGGCATCGGCAAACAATCAGGTACTCAACATGTAAGACAGAAACTGCAGACGATCAGATACACAATAGGTAAGAAGGCATCTGCAGACAATCAGGTACACGGTTGGTAACACAGCATCTGCAGACAATCAGGTAAACAACAGTAAGATGGCACCTGCAGACAATCAGATACACAACAGGTAAGACGGCATCTGCAGACTATCAGGTACACGGCAGGTAAGATGGCATCTGCAGACAATCAGGTACACAACAGGTAAGACGGCATCTGCAGACAATCAGGTACACGGCAGGTAAGGCGGCATATGCACACACTCAGGTACACGGCAGGTAAGACAGCATCTGCAGACAATCAGCTACACAACAGGTAAGGCAGCATCTGCAGACAATCAGGTACACAACAGGTAAGACCGCATCTGCAGACAATCAAGTACACAACAGGGAAGACAGCATCTGCAGACAATCAGGTAAACAACAGGTAAGACGACATCTGCAGACAATCAGGTACACGGCAGGTAAGACGGCATCTGCACACACTCAGGTACACGTCAGGGAAGACAGCATCTGCAGACAATCAGGTACACAACAGGTAAGGCAGCATCTGCACACAATCAGGTACACGGCAGGTAAGACAGCATCTGCAGACAATCAGGTAAACAACAGGTAAGACGGCATCTGCAGACAATCAGGTACACAACAGGTAAGACAGCATCTGCAGACAATCAGGTACACGGCAGGTAAGACAGCATCTGCAGATAATCAGGTACACGGTTGGTAAGACAGCATCTGCAGACCATCAGTTACACGGCAGGTAAGACAGCATCTGCAGACAATCAGGTAAACAACAGGTAAGATGGCATCTGCAGACAATCAGGTACACAACAGGTAAGACAGCATCTGCAGATAATCAGGTACACGGTTGCTAAGACAGCATCTGCAGACAATCAGTTACACGGCACGTAAGACAGCATCTGCAGACAATCAGGTAAACAACAGGTAAGATGGCATCTGCAGACAATCAAGTACACAACAGGTAAGACAGAATCTGCAGACGATCAGGTACACAATAGGTAAGACGGCATCTGCAGACAATCAGGTACACAACAGATAAGACAGCATCAGCAGACAATCAGGTACACAACAGGTAAGGCAGCATCTGCACACAATCAGGTACACGGCAGGTAAGACAGCATCTGTAGACAATCAGGTAAACAACAGGTAAGACGGCATCTGCAGACAATCAGGTACACGGCAGGTAAGACGGCATCGGCACACAATCAGGTACACGGCAGGTAAGAAAGCATCTGCAGACAATAAGGTACACAACAGGTAAGACGGCATTTGCAGACAATCAGGTACAGGGCAGGTAAGACAGCATCTGCAGACAATCAGGTACACAACAGGTAAGGCAGCATCTGCACACAATCAGCTACACGGCAGGAAAGACAGCATCTGCAGACAATCAGGTAAACAACAGGTAAGACGGCATCTGCAGACAATCAGGTACACAACAGGTAAGACAGCATCTGCAGACAATCAGTTACACGGCAGGTAAGACAGCATCTGCAGACAATCAGGTACACGGTTGGTAAGACAGCATCTGCAGACAATCAGTTACACGGCAGGTAAGACAGCATCTGCAGACAATCAGGTAAACAACAGGTAAGACGGCATCTGCAGACAATCAGGTACACAACAGGTAAGAAGGCATCTGCAGACAATCAGGTACACAACAGGTAAGACAGCACCTGCAGATAATCAGGTACACGGTTGGTAAGACAGCATCTGCAGAAAATCAGTTACACGGCAGGTAAGACAGCATCTGCAGACAATCAGGTAAACAACTGGTAAGATGGCATCTGCAGACAATCAGGTACACAACAGGTAAGACAGAATCTGCAGACAATCAAGTACACAACAGGTAAGATGGCATCTGCAGACAATCAGGTACACAACAGGTAAGACCGCATCTGAAGACAATCAAGTACACAACAGGTAAGACGGCATCTGCAGACAATCAGGTACACGGCAGGTAAGACAGCATCTACAGACAATCAGGTACACAACAGGTAAGGCAGCATCTGCACACAATCAGCTACACGGCAGGAAAGACAGCATCTGCAGACAATCAGGTAAACAACAGGTAAGACGGCATCTGCAGACAATCAGGTACACGGTTGGTAAGACAGCATCTGCAGACAATCAGTTACACGGCAGGTAAGACAGCATCTGCAGACAATCAGGTAAACAACAGGTAAGACGGCATCTGCAGACAATCAGGTACACGGCAGGTAAGACGGCATCGGCACACAATCAGGTACACGGCAGGTAAGAAAGCATCTGCAGAAAATAAGGTACACAACAGGTAAGACGGCATTTGCAGACAATCAGGTACAGGGCAGGTAAGACAGCATCTGCAGACAATCAGGTACACAACAGGTAAGGCAGCATCTGCACACAATCAGCTACACGGCAGGAAAGACAGCATCTGCAGACAATCAGTTACACGGCAGGTAAGACAGCATCTGCAGACAATCAGGTACACGGTTGGTAAGACAGCATCTGCAGACAATCAGTTACACGGCAGGTAAGACAGCATCTGCAGACAATCAGGTAAACAACAGGTAAGACGGCATCTGCAGACAATCAGGTACACAACAGGTAAGAAGGCATCTGCAGACAATCAGGTACAAAACAGGTAAAACAACATCTGCAGACAATCAGATACACAACAGGTAAGAAGAGATCTGCAGACAATCAGGTACACAACAGGTAAGACAGCATCTAAAGACAATCAGGTACACAGCAGGTAAGACAACATCTACAGACAATCAGGTACACGGTTGGTAAGACAGCATCTACAGACAATCAGGTACACAGCAGGTAAGACAACATCTACAGACAATCAGGTACACGGTTGGTAAGACAGCATCTGTAGACAATCAGGTACACGGTTGGTAAGACAGCATCTGCAGACAATCAGGTAAACAACAGGTAAGATGTCATCTGCAGACAATCAGGTACACGGCAGGTAAGACGGCATCTGCACACAATCAGGTACACGGCAGGTAAGGCAGCATCTGCACACAATCAGGTACACGGCAGGTAAGACAGCATCTGCAGACAATCAGGTACACAGCAGGTAAGACGGCATTTGCAGACAATCGGGTACAGGGCAGGTAAGACAGCATCTGCAGACAATCAGGTACAGGGCATGTATGGCGGCATCTGCAGACAATCAGGTACACGGCAGGTAAGGCGGCATCTGCAGACAATCATGTACACAACAGGTAAGACAGCATCTGCAGACAATCAGGTACACGGCAGGTAAGACAGCATCTGCAGACAATCAGGTAAACAACAGGTAAGAAGGCATCTGCAGACAATCAGGTACACAGCAGGTAAGATGGCATCGGCAAACAATCAGGTACTCAACATGTAAGACAGAAACTGCAGACGATCAGATACACAATAGGTAAGAAGGCATCTGCAGACAATCAGGTACACGGTTGGTAACACAGCATCTGCAGACAATCAGGTAAACAACAGTAAGATGGCACCTGCAGACAATCAGATACACAACAGGTAAGACGGCATCTGCAGACTATCAGGTACACGGCAGGTAAGATGGCATCTGCAGACAATCAGGTACACAACAGGTAAGACGGCATCTGCCGACAATCAGGTAAACAACAGGTAAGACGGCATCTGCAGACAATCAGGTACACGGCAGGTAAGGCGGCATATGCACACACTCAGGTACACGGCAGGTAAGACAGCATCTGCAGACAATCAGGTACACAACAGGTAAGGCAGCATCTGCACACAATCAGGTACACGGCAGGTAAGACAGCATCTGTAGACAATCAGGTAAACAACAGGTAAGACGGCATCTGCAGACAATCAGGTACACGGCAGGTAAGACGGCATCGGCACACAATCAGCTACACGGCAGGTAAGAAAGCATCTGCAGACAATCAGGTACACAACAGGTAAGACGGCATTTGCAGACAATCAGGTACAGGGCAGGTAAGACAGCATCTGCAGACAATCAGGTACACTACAGGTAAGGCAGCATCTGCACACAATCAGCTACACGGCAGGAATGACAGCGTCTGCAGACAATCAGGTAAACAACAGGTAAGACGGCATCTGCAGACAATCAGGTACGCAACAGGTAAGACAGCATCTGCAGACAATCAGTTACACGGCAGGTAAGACAGCATCTGCAGACAATCAGGTACACGGTTGGTAAGACAGCATCTGCAGACAATCAGTTACACGGCAGGTAATACAGCATCTGCAGACAATCAGGTAAACAACAGGTAAGACGGCATCTGCAGACAATCAGGTACACAACAGGTAAGAAGGCATCTGCAGACAATCAGGTACACAACAGGTAAGACAGCATCTGCAGATAATCAGGAACACGGTTGGTAAGACAGCATCTGCAGAAAATCAGTTACACGGCAGGTAAGACAGCATCTGCAGACAATCAGGTAAACAACTGGTAAGATGGCATCTGCAGACAATCAGGTACACAACAGGTAAGACAGAATCTGCAGACAATCAAGTACACAACAGGTAAGATGGCATCTGCAGACAATCAGGTACACAACAGGTAAGACCGCATCTGAAGACAATCAAGTACACAACAGGTAAGACGGCATCTGCAGACAATCAGGTACACGGCAGGTAAGACAGCATCTACAGACAATCAGGTACAAAACAGGTAATACAACATCTGCAGACAATCAGACACACAACAGGTAAGAAGAGATCTGCAGACAATCAGGTACACAACAGGTAAGACAGCATCTAAAGACAATCAGGTACACAGCAGGTAAGACAACATCTACAGACAATCAGGTACACGGTTGGTAAGACAGCATCTACAGACAATCAGGTACACGGCAGGTAAGACAACATCTACAGACAATCAGGTACACGGTTGGTAAGACAGCATCTGCAGACAATCAGGTACACGGTTGGTAAGACAGCATCTGCAGACAATCAGGTAAACAACAGGTAAGATGGCATCTGCAGACAATCAGCTACACGGCAGGTAAGACGGCATCTGCACACAATCAGGTACACGGCAGGTAAGGCAGCATCTGTACACAATCAGGTACACGGCAGGTAAGACAGCATCTGCAGACAATCAGGTAAACAACAGGTAAGATGGCATCTGCAGACAATCAGGTACACGGCAGGTAAGACGGCATCTGCACACAATCAGGTACACGGCAGGTAAGGCAGCATCTGCACACAATCAGGTACACGGCAGGTAAGACAGCATCTGCAGACAAACAGGTAAACAACAGGTAAGACGGCATCTGCAGACAATCAGGTACACAACAGGTAAGAAGGCATCTGCAGACAATCAGGTACACAGCAGGTAAGACGGCATTTGCAGACAATCGGGTACAGGGCAGGTAAGACAGCATCTGCAGACAATCAGGTACACAGCAGGTAAGATGGCATCGGCAAACAATCAGGTACTCAACATGTAAGACAGAAACTGCAGACGATCAGATACACAATAGGTAAGAAGGCATCTGCAGACAATCAGGTACACGGTTGGTAACACAGCATCTGCAGACAATCAGGTAAACAACAGTAAGATGGCACCTGCAGACAATCAGATACACAACAGGTAAGACGGCATCTGCAGACTATCAGGTACACGGCAGGTAAGATGGCATCTGCAGACAATCAGGTACACAACAGGTAAGACGGCATCTGCAGACAATCAGGTAAACAACAGGTAAGACGGCATCTGCAGACAATCAGGTACACGGCAGGTAAGGCGGCATATGCACACACTCAGGTACACGGCAGGTAAGACAGCATCTGCAGACAATCAGGTACACAACAGGTAAGGCAGCATCTGCACACAATCAGGTACACGGCAGGTAAGACAGCATCTGTAGACAATCAGGTAAACAACAGGTAAGACGGCATCTGCAGACAATCAGGTACACGGCAGGTAAGACGGCATCGGCACACAATCAGCTACACGGCAGGTAAGAAAGCATCTGCAGACAATCAGGTACACAACAGGTAAGACGACATTTGCAGACAATCAGGTACAGGGCAGGTAAGACAGCATCTGCAGACAATCAGGTACACTACAGGTAAGGCAGCATCTGCACACAATCAGCTACACAGCAGGAATGACAGCGTCTGCAGACAATCAGGTAAACAACAGGTAAGACGGCATCTGCAGACAATCAGGTACACAACAGGTAAGACAGCATCTGCAGACAATCAGTTACACGGCAGGTAAGACAGCATCTGCAGACAATCAGGTACACGGTTGGTAAGACAGCATCTGCAGACAATCAGTTACACGGCAGGTAATACAGCATCTGCAGACAATCAGGTAAACAACAGGTAAGACGGCATCTGCAGACAATCAGGTACACAACAGGTAAGAAGGCATCTGCAGACAATCAGGTACACAACAGGTAAGACAGCATCTGCAGATAATCAGGTACACGGTTGGTAAGACAGCATCTGCAGAAAATCAGTTACACGGCAGGTAAGACAGCATCTGCAGACAATCAGGTAAACAACTGGTAAGATGGCATCTGCAGACAATCAGGTACACAACAGGTAAGACAGAAAATGCAGACAATCAAGTACACAACAGGTAAGATGGCATCTGCAGACAATCAGGTACACAACAGGTAAGACCGCATCTGAAGACAATCAAGTACACAACAGGTAAGACGGCATCTGCAGACAATCAGGTACACGGCAGGTAAGACAGCATCTACAGACAATCAGGTACAAAACAGGTAATACAACATCTGCAGACAATCAGGTACACGGTTGGTAAGACAGCATCTACAGACAATCAGGTACACGGCAGGTAAGACAACATCTACAGACAATCAGGTACACGGTTGGTAAGACAGCATCTGCAGACAATCAGGTACACGGTTGGTAAGACAGCATCTGCAGACAATCAGGTAAACAACAGGTAAGATGGCATCTGCAGACAATCAGCTACACGGCAGGTAAGACGGCATCTGCACACAATCAGGTACACGGCAGGTAAGGCAGCATCTGTACACAATCAGGTACACGGCAGGTAAGACAGCATCTGCAGACAATCAGGTAAACAACAGGTAAGATGGCATCTGCAGACAATCAGGTACACGGCAGGTAAGACGGCATCTGCACACAATCAGGTACACGGCAGGTAAGGCAGCATCTGCACACAATCAGGTACACGGCAGGTAAGACAGCATCTGCAGACAAACAGGTAAACAACAGGTAAGACGGCATCTGCAGACAATCAGGTACACAACAGGTAAGAAGGCATCTGCAGACAATCAGGTACACAGCAGGTAAGACGGCATTTGCAGACAATCGGGTACAGGGCAGGTAAGACAGCATCTGCAGACAATCAGGTACACGGCAGGTAAGGCGGCATCTGCAGACAATCATGTACACAACAGGTAAGACAGCATCTGCAGACAATCAGGTACACGGCAGGTAAGACAGCATCTGCAGACAATCAGGTAAACAACAGGTAAGAAGGCATCTGCAGACAATCAGGTACACAACAGGGAAGACAGAAACTGCAGACGATCAGATACACAATAGGTAAGAAGGCATCTGCAGACAATCAGGTACACAGTTGGTAACACAGCATCTGCAGACAATCAGGTAAACAACAGTAAGATGGCACCTGCAGACAATCAGATACACAACAGGTAAGACGGCATCTGCAGACTATCAGGTACACGGCAGGTAAGATGGCATCTGCAGACAATCAGGTACACAACAGGTAAGACGGCATCTGCAGACAATCAGGTAAACAACAGGTAAGACGGCATCTGCAGACAATCAGGTACACGGCAGGTAAGGCGGCATATGCACACACTCAGGTACACGGCAGGTAAGACAGCATCTGCAGACAATCAGGTACACAACAGGTAAGGCAGCATCTGCACACAATCAGGTACACGGCAGGTAAGACAGCATCTGCAGACAATCAGGTAAACAACAGGTAAGACGGCATCTGCAGACAATCAGGTACACAACAGGTAAGACAGCATCTGCAGACAATCAGGTACACGGCAGGTAAGACAGCATCTGCAGATAATCAGGTACACGGTTGGTAAGACAGCATCTGCAGACAATCAGTTACACGGCAGGTAAGACAGCATCTGCAGACAATCAGGTAAACAACAGGTAATATGGCATCTGCAGACAATCAGGTACACAACAGGTAAGACAGAATCTGCAGACGATCAGGTACACAATAGGTAAGACGGCATCTGCAGACAATCAGGTACACAACAGGTAAGACAGCATCTGCAGACAATCAGGTACACAACAGGTAAGGCAGCATCTGCACACAATCAGGTACACGGCAGGTAAGACAGCATCTGCAGACAATCAGGTAAACAACAGGTAAGACGGCATCTGCAGACAATCAGGTACACGGCAGGTAAGAAAGCATCTGCAGACAATCAGGTACACAACAGGTAAGACGGCATTTGCAGACAATCAGGTACAGGGCAGGTAAGACAGCATCTGCAGACAATCAGGTACACAACAGGTAAGGCAGCATCTGCACACAATCAGGTACACGGCAGGAAAGACAGCATCTGCAGACAATCAGGTAAACAACAGGTAAGACGGCATCTGCAGACAATCAGGTACACAACAGGTAAGACAGCATCTGCAGACAATCAGTTACACGGCAGGTAAGACAGCATCTGCAGACAATCAGGTAAACAACAGGTAAGACGGCATCTGCAGACAATCAGGTACACAACAGGTAAGAAGGCATCTGCAGACAATCAGGTACACAACAGGTAAGACAGCATCTGCAGATAATCAGGTACACGGTTGGTAAGACAGCATCTGCAGACAATCAGTTACACGGCAGGTAAGACAGCATCTGCAGACAATCAGGTAAACAACAGGTAAGATGGCATCTACAGACAATCAGGTACACAACAGGTAAGACAGCATCTGCAGATAATCAGGTACACGGTTGGTAAGACAGCATCTGCAGACAATCAGTTACACGGCAGGTAAGACAGCATCTGCAGACAATCAGGTAAACAACAGGTAAGATGGCATCTGCAGACAATCAGGTACACAACAGGTAAGACAGAATCTACAGACGATCAGGTACACAATAGGTAAGACGGCATCTGCAGACAATCAGGTACACAACAGGTAAGACAGCATCTGCAGACAATCAGGTACACAACAGGTAAGGCAGCATCTGCACACAATCAGGTACACGGCAGGTAAGACAGCATCTGCAGACAATCAGGTAAACAACAGGTAAGACGGCATCTGCAGACAATCAGGTACACGGCAGGTAAGAAAGCATCTGCAGACAATCAGGTACACAACAGGTAAGACGGCATTTGCAGACAATCAGGTACAGGGCAGGTAAGACAGCATCTGCAGACAATCAGGTACACAACAGGTAAGGCAGCATCTGCACACAATCAGGTACACGGCAGGAAAGACAGCATCTGCAGACAATCAGGTAAACAACAGGTAAGACGACATCTGCAGACAATCAGGTACACAACAGGTAAGACAGCATCTGCAGACAATCAGTTACACGGCAGGTAAGACAGCATCTGCAGATAATCAGGTACACGGTTGGTAAGACATCATCTGCAGACAATCAGTTACACGGCAGGTAAGACAGCATCTGCAGACAATCAGGTAAACAACAGGTAAGACGGCATCTGCAGACAATCAGGTACACAACAGGTAAGAAGGCATCTGCAGACAATCAGGTACACAACAGGTAAGACAGCTTCTGCAGATAATCAGGTACACGGTTGGTAAGACGGCATCTGCAGACAATCAGTTACACGGCAGGTAAGACAGCATCTGCAGACAATCAGGTAAACAACAGGTAAGATGGCATCTGCAGACAATCAGGTACTCAACATGTAAGACAGAAACTGCAGACGATCAGATACACAATAGGTAAGAAGGCATCTGCAGACAATCAGGTACACGGTTGGTAACACAGCATCTGCAGACAATCAGGTAAACAACAGTAAGATGGCACCTGCAGACAATCAGATACACAACAGGTAAGACGGCATCTGCAGACTATCAGGTACACGGCAGGTAAGATGGCATCTGCAGACAATCAGGTACACAACAGGTAAGACGGCATCTGCAGACAATCAGGTAAACAACAGGTAAGACGGCATCTGCAGACAATCAGGTACACGGCAGGTAAGGCGGCATATGCACACACTCAGGTACACGGCAGGTAAGACAGCATCTGCAGACAATCAGGTACACAACAGGTAAGGCAGCATCTGCACACAATCAGGTACACGGCAGGTAAGACAGCATCTGCAGACAATCAGGTAAACAACAGGTAAGACGGCATCTGCAGACAATCAGGTACACAACAGGTAAGACAGCATCTGCAGACAATCAGGTACACAGCAGGTAAGACAACATCTACAGACAATCAGGTACACGGTTGGTAAGACAGCATCTACAGACAATCAGGTACACGGCAGGTAAGACAACATCTACAGACAATCAGGTACACGGTTGGTAAGACAGCATCTGCAGACAATCAGGTACACGGTTGGTAAGACAGCATCTGCAGACAATCAGGTAAACAACAGGTAAGATGGCATCTGCAGACAATCAGCTACACGGCAGGTAAGACGGCATCTGCACACAATCAGGTACACGGCAGGTAAGGCAGCATCTGTACACAATCAGGTACACGGCAGGTAAGACAGCATCTGCAGACAATCAGGTAAACAACAGGTAAGATGGCATCTGCAGACAATCAGGTACACGGCAGGTAAGACGGCATCTGCACACAATCAGGTACACGGCAGGTAAGGCAGCATCTGCACACAATCAGGTACACGGCAGGTAAGACAGCATCTGCAGACAAACAGGTAAACAACAGGTAAGACGGCATCTGCAGACAATCAGGTACACAACAGGTAAGAAGGCATCTGCAGACAATCAGGTACACAGCAGGTAAGACGGCATTTGCAGACAATCGGGTACAGGGCAGGTAAGACAGCATCTGCAGACAATCAGGTACACGGCAGGTAAGGCGGCATCTGCAGACAATCATGTACACAACAGGTAAGACAGCATCTGCAGACAATCAGGTACACGGCAGGTAAGACAGCATCTGCAGACAATCAGGTAAACGACAGGTAAGAAGGCATCTGCAGACAATCAGGTACACAGCAGGTAAGATGGCATCGGCAAACAATCAGGTACTCAACATGTAAGACAGAAACTGCAGACGATCAGATACACAATAGGTAAGAAGGCATCTGCAGACAATCAGGTACACGGTTGGTAACACAGCATCTGCAGACAATCAGGTAAACAACAGGTAAGACGGCATCTGCAGACTATCAGGTACACGGCAGGTAAGATGGCATCTGCAGACAATCAGGTACACAACAGGTAAGACGGCATCTGCAGACTATCAGGTACACGGCAGGTAAGATGGCATCTGCAGACAATCAGGTACACAACAGGTAAGACGGCATCTGCAGACAATCAGGTAAACAACAGGTAAGACGGCATCTGCAGACAATCAGGTACACGGCAGGTAAGGCGGCATATGCACACACTCAGGTACACGGCAGGTAAGACAGCATCTGCAGACAATCAGGTACACAACAGGTAAGGCAGCATCTGCACACAATCAGGTACACGGCAGGTAAGACAGCATCTGCAGACAATCAGGTAAACAACAGGTAAGACGGCATCTGCAGACAATCAGGTACACAACAGGTAAGACAGCATCTGCAGACAATCAGGTACACGGCAGGTAAGACAGCATCTGCAGATAATCAGGTACACAGTTGGTAAGACAGCATCTGCAGACAATCAGTTACACGGCAGGTAAGACAGCATCTGCAGACAATCAGGTAAACAACAGGTAAGATGGCATCTGCAGACAATCAGGTACACAACAGGTAAGACAGAATCTGCAGACGATCAGGTACACAATAGGTAAGACGGCATCTGCAGACAATCAGGTACACAACAGGTAAGACAGCATCTGCAGACAATCAGGTACACAACAGGTAAGGCAGCATCTGCACACAATCAGGTACACGGCAGGTAAGACAGCATCTGCAGACAATCAGGTAAACAACAGGTAAGACGGCATCTGCAGACAATCAGGTACACGGCAGGTAAGAAAGCATTCTCAGACAATCAGGTACACAACAGGTAAGACGGCATTTGCAGACAATCAGGTACAGGGCAGGTAAGACAGCATCTGCAGACAATCAGGTACACAACAGGTAAGGCAGCATCTGCACACAATCAGGTACACGGCAGGAAAGACAGCATCTGCAGACAATCAGGTAAACAACAGGTAAGACGGCATCTGCAGACAATCAGGTACACAACAGGTAAGACAGCATCTGCAGACAATCAGTTACACGGCAGGTAAGACAGCATCTGCAGACAATCAGGTAAACAACAGGTAAGACGGCATCTGCAGACAATCAGGTACACAACAGGTAAGAAGGCATCTGCAGACAATCAGGTACACAACAGGTAAGACATCATCTGCAGATAATCAGGTACACGGTTGGTAAGACAGCATCTGCAGACAATCAGTTACACGGCAGGTAAGACAGCATCTGCAGACAATCAGGTAAACAACAGGTAAGATGGCATCTACAGACAATCAGGTACACAACAGGTAAGACAGCATCTGCAGATAATCAGGTACACGGTTGGTAAGACAGCATCTGCAGACAATCAGTTACACGGCAGGTAAGACAGCATCTGCAGACAATCAGGTAAACAACAGGTAAGATGGCATCTGCAGACAATCAGGTACACAACAGGTAAGACAGAATCTACAGACGATCAGGTACACAATAGGTAAGACGGCATCTGCAGACAATCAGGTACACAACAGGTAAGACAGCATCTGCAGACAATCAGGTACACAACAGGTAAGGCAGCATCTGCACACAATCAGGTACACGGCAGGTAAGACAGCATCTGCAGACAATCAGGTAAACAACAGGTAAGACGGCAGCTGCAGACAATCAGGTACACGGCAGGTAAGAAAGCATCTGCAGACAATCAGGTACACAACAGGTAAGACGGCATTTGCAGACAATCAGGTACAGGGCAGGTAAGACAGCATCTGCAGACAATCAGGTACACAACAGGTAAGGCAGCATCTGCACACAATCAGGTACACGGCAGGAAAGACAGCATCTGCAGACAATCAGGTAAACAACAGGTAAGACGGCATCTGCAGACAATCAGGTACACAACAGGTAAGACAGCATCTGCAGACAATCAGTTACACGGCAGGTAAGACAGCATCTGCAGATAATCAGGTACACGGTTGGTAAGACAGCATCTGCAGACAATCAGTTACACGGCAGGTAAGACAGCATCTGCAGACAATCAGGTAAACAACAGGTAAGACGGCATCTGCAGACAATGAGGTACACAACAGGTAAGAAGGCCTCTGCAGACAATCAGGTACACAACAGGTAAGACAGCTTCTGCAGATAATCAGGTACACGGTTGGTAAGACGGCATCTGCAGACAATCAGCTACACGGCAGGTAAGACAGCATCTGCAGACAATCAGGTAAACAACAGGTAAGATGGCATCTGCAGACAATCAGGTACTCAACATGTAAGACAGAAACTGCAGACGATCAGATACACAATAGGTAAGAAGGCATCTGCAGACAATCAGGTACACGGTTGGTAACACAGCATCTGCAGACAATCAGGTAAACAACAGTAAGATGGCACCTGCAGACAATCAGATACACAACAGGTAAGACGGCATCTGCAGACTATCAGGTACACGGCAGGTAAGATGGCATCTGCAGACAATCAGGTACACAACAGGTAAGACGGCATCTGCAGACAATCAGGTAAACAACAGGTAAGACGGCATCTGCAGACAATCAGGTACACGGCAGGTAAGGCGGCATATGCACACACTCAGGTACACGGCAGGTAAGACAGCATCTGCAGACAATCAGGTACACAACAGGTAAAGCAGCATCTGCACACAATCAGGTACACGGCAGGTAAGACAGCATCTGCAGACAATCAGGTAAACAACAGGTAAGACGGCATCTGCAGACAATCAGGTACACAACAGGTAAGACAGCATCTGCAGACAATCAGGTACACGGCAGGTAAGACAGCATCTGCAGATAATCAGGTACACGGTTGGTAAGACAGCATCTGCAGACAATCAGTTACACGGCAGGTAAGACAGCATCTGCAGACAATCAGGTAAACAACAGGTAAGATGGCATCTACAGACAATCAGGTACACAACAGGTAAGACAGCATCTGCAGATAATCAGGTACACGGTTGGTAAGACAGCATCTGCAGACAATCAGTTACAGGGCAGGTAAGACAGCATCTGCAGACAATCAGGTAAACAACAGGTAAGATGGCATCTGCAGACAATCAGGTACACAACAGGTAAGATAGAATCTGCAGACGATCAGGTACACAATAGGTAAGACGGCATCTGCAGACAATCAGGTACACAACAGGTAAGACAGCATCTGCAGACAATCAGGTACACAACAGGTAAGGCAGCATCTGCACACAATCAGGTACACGGCAGGTAAGACAGCATCTGCAGACAATCAGGTAAACAACAGGTAAGACGGCATCTGCAGACAATCAGGTACACGGCAGGTAAGAAAGCATCTGCAGACAATCAGGTACACAACAGGTAAGACGGCATTTGCAGACAATCAGGTACAGGGCAGGTAAGACAGCATCTGCAGACAATCAGGTACACAACAGGTAAGGCAGCATCTGCACACAATCAGGTACACGGCAGGAAAGACAGCATCTGCAGACAATCAGGTAAACAACAGGTAAGACGGCATCTGCAGACAATCAGGTACACAACAGGTAAGACAGCATCTGCAGACAATCAGTTACACGGCAGGTAAGACAGCATCTGCAGACAATCAGGTAAACAACAGGTAAGACGGCATCTGCAGACAATCAGGTACACAACAGGTAAGAAGGCATCTGCAGACAATCAGGTACACAACAGGTAAGACAGCATCTGCAGATAATCAGGTACACGTTTGGTAAGACAGCATCTGCAGACAATCAGTTACACGGCAGGTAAGACAGCATCTGCAGACAATCAGGTAAACAACAGGTAAGATGGCATCTACAGACAATCAGGTACACAACAGGTAAGACAGCATCTGCAGATAATCAGGTACACGGTTGGTAAGACAGCATCTGCAGACAATCAGTTACACGGCAGGTAAGACAGCATCTGCAGACAATCAGGTAAACAACAGGTAAGATGGCATCTGCAGACAATCAGGTACACAACAGGTAAGACAGAATCTACAGACGATCAGGTACACAATAGGTAAGACGGCATCTGCAGACAATCAGGTACACAACAGGTAAGACAGCACCTGCAGACAATCAGGTACACAACAGGTAAGACAGCATCTGCAGACAATCAGGTACACAACAGGTAAGGCAGCATCTGCACACAATCAGGTACACGGCAGGTAAGACAGCATCTGCAGACAATCAGGTAAACAACAGGTAAGACGGCATCTGCAGACAATCAGGTACACGGCAGGTAAGAAAGCATCTGCAGACAATCAGGTACACAACAGGTAAGACGGCATTTGCAGACAATCAGGTACAGGGCAGGTAAGACAGCATCTGCAGACAATCAGGTACACAACAGGTAAGGCAGCATCTGCACACAATCAGGTACACGGCAGGAAAGACAGCATCTGCAGACAATCAGGTAAACAACAGGTAAGACGGCATCTGCAGACAATCAGGTACACAACAGGTAAGACAGCATCTGCAGACAATCAGTTACACGGCAGGTAAGA
Organism: Hypanus sabinus; assembly: GCF_030144855.1. Classification (NCBI taxonomy): domain Eukaryota; kingdom Metazoa; phylum Chordata; class Chondrichthyes; order Myliobatiformes; family Dasyatidae; genus Hypanus; species Hypanus sabinus. The sequence continues at coordinate 169,288,731 of NC_082713.1, forward strand.
CAGCATCTGCAGATAATCAGGTACACGGTTGGTAAGACAGCATCTGCAGACAATCAGTTACACGGCAGGTAAGACAGCATCTGCAGACAATCAGGTAAACAACAGGTAAGACGGCATCTGCAGACAATCAGGTACACAACAGGTAAGAAGGCATCTGCAGACAATCAGGTACACAACAGGTAAGACAGCTTCTGCAGATAATCAGGTACACGGTTGGTAAGACAGCATCTGCAGACAATCAGTTACACGGCAGGTAAGACAGCATCTGCAGACAATCAGGTAAACAACAGGTAAGATGGCATCTGCAGACAATCAGGTACACAACAGGTAAGACGGCATCTGCAGACAATCAAGTACACAACAGGTAAGATAGCATCTGCAGACAATCAGGTACACAACAGGTAAGACCGCATCTGCAGACAATCAAGTACACAACAGGTAAGACGGCATCTGCAGACAATCAGGTACACGGCAGGTAAGACAGCATCTACAGACAATCAGGTACACAACAGGTAATACAACATCTGCAGACAATCAGATACACAACAGGTAAGAAGAGATCTGCAGACAATCAGGTACACAACAGGTAAGACAGCATCTACAGACAATCAGGTACACAGCAGGTAAGGCAACATCTACAGACAATCAGGTACACGGTTGGTAAGACAGCATCTGCAGACAATCAGGTACACGGTTGGTAAGACAGCATCTGCAGACAATCAGGTAAACAACAGGTAAGATGGCATCTGCAGACAATCAGGTACACGGCAGGTAAGACGGCATCTGCACACAATCAGGTACACGGCAGGTGAGGCAGCATCTGCACACAATCAGGTACACGGCAGGTAAGACAGCATCTGCAGACAAACAGATAAACAACAGGTAAGACGGCATCTGCAGACAATCAGATACAGAACCGGTAAGACGGCATCTGCAGACAATCAGGTACACAACCGGTAAGACGGAATCTGCAGACAATCAGGTACACGTCAGGTAAGACGGCACCTGCAGACCATCAGCTACACGGCAGGTAAGACAGCACCTGCATACAATCAGGTAGACGGCAGGTAAGATGGCAACTGCAGACAATCAGGTAAACAACAGGTAAGGCAGCATCTGCACACAATCAGGTACACAGCAGGTAAGACAGCATCTGCAGACAATCAGGTAAACAACAGGTAAGACGGCATCTGCAGACAATCAGGTACACAACAGGTAAGACAGCATCTGCAGACAATCAGGTACACGGCAGGTAAGACAGCATCTGCAGACAATCAGGTACACAATAGGTAAGAACGCATCTGCAGACAATCAGGTACACAACAGGTAAGACAGCATCTGCAGATAATCAGGAACACGGTTGGTAAGACAGCATTTGCAGACAATCAGTTACACGGCAGGTAAGACAGCATCTGCAGACAATCAGGTACAAAACAGGTAATACAACATCTGCAGACAATCAGACACACAACAGGTAAGAAGAGATCTGCAGACAATCAGGTACACAACAGGTAAGACAGCATCTAAAGACAATCAGGTACACGGCAGGTAAGACAACATCTACAGACAATCAGGTACACGGCAGGAAAGACGGCATCTGCACACACTCAGGTACACGGCAGGTAAGACAGCATCTGCAGACAATCAGGTACACAACAGGTAAGGCAGCATCTGCACACAATCAGGTACACGGCAGGTAAGACAGCATCTGCAGACAATCAGGTAAACAACAGGTAAGACGGCATCTGCAGACAATCAGGTACACGGCAGGTAAGACGGCATCTGCACACAATCAGGTACACGGCAGGTAAGAAAGCATCTGCAGACAATTAGGTACACAACAGGTAAGACGGCATTTGCAGACAATCAGGTACAGGGCAGGTAAGACAGCATCTGCAGACAATCAGGTACACAACAGGTAAGGCAGCATCTGCACACAATCAGGTACACGGCAGGAAAGACAGCATCTGCAGACAATCAGGTACACAACAGGTAAGACAGCATCTGCAGACAATCAGTTACATGGCAGGTAAGACAGCATCTGCAGACAATCAGGTAAACAACAGGTAAGATGGCATCTGCAGACAATCAGGTACACAACAGGTAAGACAGAATCTGCAGACGATCAGGTACACAATAGGTAAGACGGCATCTGCAGACAATCAGGTACACAACAGGTAAGACAGCATCTGCAGACAATCAGGTACACAACAGGTAAGGCAGCATCTGCACACAATCAGGTACACGGCAGGTAAGACAGCATCTGCAGACAATCAGGTAAACAACAGGTAAGACGGCATCTGCAGACAATCAGGTACACGGCAGGTAAGACGGCATCTGCAGACAATCAGGTACACGTCAGGTAAGGCGGCATCTGCAGACAATCCGGTGCACAACAGGTAAGACAGCATCTGCAGACAATCAGGTACACGGCAGGTAAGACAGCATCTGCAGACAATCAGGTAAACAACAGGTAAGACGGCATCTGCAGACAATCAGGTACACAACAGGTAAGAAGGCATCTGCAGACAATCAGGTACACAACAAGGAAGACAGCATCTGCAGACAATCAGGTAAACAACAGGTAATAAGGCATCTGCAGACAATCATGTACACAGCAGGTAAGATGGCATCGGCAAACAATCAGGTACACAACACGTAAGAAGGCATCTGCAGACAATCAGGTACACAACAAGTAAGACAGCATCTGCAGACAATCAGGTACACAACAGGTAAGGCAGCATCTGCACACAATCAGGTACACGGCAGGTAAGACAGCATCTGCAGACAATCAGGTAAACAACAGGTAAGAAGGCATCTGCAGACAATCAGGTACACAGCAGGTAAGATGGCATCGGCAAACATTCAGGTACACGGCAGGTAAGACGGCATCTAGACAATCAGGTACTCAACATGTAAGACAGAAACTGCAGACGATCAGGTACACAATAGGTAAGAAGGCATCTGCAGACAATCAGGTACACGGCAGGTAAGATGGCATCTGCAGGCAATCAGCTGCACAACAGGTAAGACGGCATCTGCAGACAATCAGGTACACAACAGGTAAGACCGCATCTGCAGACACTCAGGTACACAACAGGTATGACAGCATCTGCAGACAATCAGGTACACAACAGGTAAGACGGCATCTGCAGACAATCAGGTACACGGCAGGAAAGACAGCATCTGCAGACAATCAGGTAAACAACAGGTAAGATGGCATTTTCAGACAATCAGGTACACAACAGGTAAGACAGAATCTGCCGACGATCAGGTACACAATAGGTAAGACGGCATCTGCAGACAATCAGGTACACAACAGGTAAGACAGCATCTGCAGACAATCAGGTACACAACAGGTAAGGCAGCATCTGCACACAATCAGCTACACGGCAGGTAAGACAGCATCTGCAGACAATCAGGTAAACAACAGGTAAGACGGCATCTGCAGACGATCAGGTACACGGCAGGTAAGACGGCATCTGCACACACTCAGGTACACGGCAGGTAAGACAGCATCTGCAGACATTCAGGTACACAACACGTAAGGCAGCATCTGCACACAATCAGGTACATGGCAGGTAAGACAGCATCTGCAGACAATCAGGTAAACAACAGGTAAGAAGGCATCTGCAGACAATCAGGTACACAACAGGTTAGACAGCATCTGCAGACAATCAGGTACACGGCAGGTAAGACAGCATCTGCAGACAATCAGGTAAACAACAGGTAAGAAGGCATCTGCAGACAATCAGGTACACAACAGGTAAGACAGCATCTGCAGATAATCAGGTACACGGTTGGTAAGACAGCATCTGCAGACAATCAGGTACACGGCAGGTAAGACAGCTTCTGCAGACAATCAGGTAAACAACAGGTAAGATGGCATCTGCAGACAATCAGGTACACAACAGGTAAGACAGAAACTGCAGACGATCAGGTACACAATAGGTAAGAAGGCATCTGCAGACAATCAGGTACACGGTTGTTAACACAGCATCTGCAGACAATCAGGTAAACAACAGGTAAGATGGCATCTGCAGACAATCAGATACACAACAGGTAAGAAGGCATCTGCAGACAATCAGGTACACAACAGGGAAGACGGCATCTGCAGACAATCAGGTACACAACAGGTAAGACCGCATCTGCATACAATCAAGTACACAACAGGTAAGACGGCATCTGCAGACAATCAGGTACACGGCAGGTAAGACAGCATCTGCAGACAATCAGGTAAACAACAGGTAAGACAGCAACTGCAGACAATCAGGTACACAACAGGTAAGACAGTATCCACAGACAATCAGGTACACGGTTGGTAAGACAGCATCTGCAGACAATCAGGTACACGGTTGGTAAGACAGCATCTGCAGACAATCAGGTACACGGCAGGTAAGACAGCATCTGCGGACAATCATGTACACAACAGGTAAGAAGGCATCTGCAGACAATCAGTTACACTACAGGAAAGACAGCATCTGCAGACAATCAGGTACACAACAGGTAAGAAGGCAGCTGCAGACAATCAGATACACAACAGGTAAGACAGCATCTGCAGACAATCAGGTACACAACAGGTAAGAAGGCATCTGCAGACAATCAGATACACAACTGGTAAGACAGCTTCTGCAGACAATCAGGTACACAACAGGTAAGAAGGCATCTGCAGACAATCAGGTACACAACAGGTAAGACAGCATCTGCAGACAATCAGGTACACGGTTGGTAAGACAGCATCTGCAGACAATCAGGTACACGGCAGGTAAGACAGCTTCTGCAGACAATCAGGTAAACAACAGGTAAGATGGCATCTGCAGACAATCAGGTACACAACAGGTAAGACAGAATCTGCAGACGATCAGGTACACAATAGGTAAGACGGCATCTGCAGAAAATCAGGTACACAACAGGTAAGACAGCATCTGCAGACAATCAGGTACACAACAGGTAAGGCAGCATCTGCACACAAACAGCTACACGGCAGGTAAGACAGCATCTGCAGACAATCAGGAAAACAACAGGTAAGACGGCATCTGCAGACAATCAGGTACACGGCAGGTAAGCCGGCATCTGCACACAATCAGGTACACGGCAGGTAAGACAGCATCTGCAGACAATCACGTAAACAACAGGTAAGACGGCATCTGCAGACAATCAGGTACACAACAGGTAAGAAGGCATCTGCAGACAATCAGGTACACAGCAGGTAAGACGACATCGGCAGACAATCAGGTACACGGCAGGTAAGACGGCATCTAGACAATCAGGTACACAACATGTAAGACAGAATCTGCAGACAATCAGGTACACAATAGGTAAGACGGCATCTGCAGACAATCAGGTACACAACAGGTAAGACAGCATTTGCAGACAATCAGGTACACGGCAGGTAAGACGGCATTTGCACACAATCAGGTACACAACAGGTAAGACAGCATCTGCAGACAATCAGGTACAGGGCAGGTACTGCGGCATCTGCAGACAATCAGGTACACAACAGGTAAGACAGCATCTGCAGACAATCCGGTACAGGGCAGGTAAGGCGGCATCTGCAGACAATCAGGTACACGGCAGGTAAGACAGCATCTGCAGACAATCAGGTACACAACAGGTAAGAAGGCATCTGCAGACAATCAGATACACAACAGGTAAGACAGCATCTGCAGACAATCAGGTACACAACAGGTAAGAAGGCATCTGCAGACAATCAGATACACAACAGGTAAGACAGCATCTGCAGACAATCAGGTACACGGCAGGTAAGACAGCATCTGCAGACAATCAGGTACACAACAGGTAAGAAGGCATCTGCAGACAAGCAGGTACACAACAGGTAAGACAGCATCTGCAGACAATCAGGTACACAACAGGTATGACAGCATCTGCAGACAATCAGGTACACAACAGGTAAGACGGCATCTGCAGACAATCAGGTACACGGCAGGAAAGACAGCATCTGCAGACAATCAGGTAAACAACAGGTAAGATGGCATCTGCAGACAATCAGGTACACAACAGGTAAGACCGAATCTGCAGACGATCAGGTACACAATAGGTAAGACGGCATCTGCAGACAATCAGGTACACAACAGGTAAGCCAGCATCTGCAGACAATCAGGTACACAACAGGTAAGGCAGCATCTGCACACAATCAGCTACAAGGCAGGTAAGACAGCATCTGCAGACAATCAGGTAAACAACAGGTAAGACGGCATCTGCAGACGATCAGGTACACGGCAGGTAAGACAGCATCTACACACACTCAGGTACACGGCAGGTAAGACAGCATCTGCAGACGATCAGGTACACGGCAGGTAAGACGGCATCTGCACACACTCAGGTACACGGCAGGTAAGACAGCATCTGCAGACATTCAGGTACACAACACGTAAGGCAGCATCTGCACACAATCAGGTACACGGCTGGTAAGACAGCATCTGCAGACAATCAGGTAAACAACAGGTAAGACGGCATCTGCAGACAATCAGGTACACGGCAGGTAAGACAGCATCTGCAGACAATCAGGTACACAACAGGTAAGAAGGCATCTGCAGACAATCAGGTACACAACAGGTAAGACAGCATCTGCAGATAATCAGGTACACGGTTGGTAAGACAGCATCTGCAGACAATCAGGTACACGGCAGGTAAGACAGCTTCCGCAGACAATCAGGTAAACAACAGGTAAGATGGCATCTGCAGACAATCAGGTACACAACAGGTAAGACAGAAACTGCAGACGATCAGGTGCACAACAGGTAAGAAGGCATCTGCAGACAATCAGGTACACAACAGGTAAGAAGGCATCTGCAGACAATCAGGTACACAACAGGTAAGACAGCATCTACAGACAATCAGGTACACGGTTGGTAAGACAGCATCTGCAGACAATCAGGTACACGGTTGGTAAGACAGCATCTGCAGACAATCAGGTACACGGCAGGTAAGACAGCATCTGCAGACAATCAGGTACACAACAGGTAAGAAGGCATCTGCAGACAATCAGATACACAACAGGTAAGACAGCATCTGCAGACAATCAGGTACACAACAGGTAAGAAGGCATCTGCAGATAATCAGATACACAACAGGTAAGACAGCATCTGCAGACAATCAGGTACACAACAGGTAAGAAGGCATCTGCAGACAATCAGGTACACAACAGGTAAGACAGCATCTGCAGACAAAAAGGTACACGGTTGGTAAGACAGCATCTGCAGACAATCAGGTACACGGCAGGTAAGACAGCTTCTGCAGATAATCAGGTAAACAACAGGTCAGATGGCATCTGCAGACAATCAGGTACACAACAGGTAAGACAGAACCTGCAGACGATCAGGTACACAATAGGTAAGACGGCATCTGCCGACAATCAGGTACACAACAGGTAAGGCAGCATCTGCACACAATCAGCTACACGGCAAGTAAGACAGCATCTGCAGACAATCAGTTAAACAACAGGTAAGACGGCATCTGCAGACAATCAGGTACACGGTAGGTAAGACGGCATCTGCACACAATCAGGTACACGGCAGGTAAAACAGCATCTGCAGACAATCAGGTACACAACAGGTAAGGCAGCATCTGCACTCAATCAGGTACACGGCAGGTAAGACAGCATCTGCAGACAATCACGTAAACAACAGGTGAGACGGCATTTGCACACAATCAGGTACACAACAGGTAAGACAGCATCTGCCGACAATCAGGTACACAACAGGTAAGAAGGCATCTGCAGACAATCAGATACACAACAGGTAAGACAGCATCTGCAGACAATCAGGTACACGGCAGGTAAGACAGCATCTGCAGACAAGCAGGTACACAACAGGTAAGACAGCATCTGCAGACAATCACGTACACGGTTGGTAAGACAGCATCTGCAGACAATCAGATACACGGCAGGTAAGAAGGCATCTGCAGACAATCAGGTACACAGCAGGTAAGACGACATCGGCAGACAATCAGGTACACGGCAGGTAAGACGGCATCTAGACAATCAGGTACACAACATGTAAGACAGAATCTGCAGACAATCAGGTACACAATAGATAAGACGGCATCTGCAGACAATCAGATACACAACAGGTAAGACGGCATCTGCAGACAATCAGGTACACAACAGGTAAGACGGCATCTGCAGACAATCAGGTACACAACAGGTAAGGCAGCATCTGCAGATAATCAGGTACATGGTTGGTAAGACAGCATCTGCAGACAATCAGTTACACGGCAGGTAAGACAGCATCTGCAGACAATCAGGTACACGGCAGCTAAGACGGCATTTGCACACAATCAGGTACACAACAGCTAAGACAACATCTGCAGACAATCAGGTACAGGGCAGGTAAGGCGGCATCTGCAGACAATCAGGTACACAACAGGTAAGACAGCATCTGCAGACAATCAGGTACAGGGCAGGTAAGGCGGCATCTGCAGACAATCAGGTACACAACAGGTAAGATGGCATCTGCAGACAATCAGATACACAACAGGTAAGACCGCATCTGCAGACAATAAAGTACACAACAGGTAAGACGGCATCTGCAGACAATCAGGTACACGGGAGGTAAGACAGCATCTGCAGACAATCAGGTACACAACAGGTAAGAAGGCAGCTGCAGACAATCAGGTACACAACAGGTAAGACAGCATCTACAGATAATCAGGTACACAGCAGGTAAGACAACATCTACAGACAATCAGGTACACGGTTGGTAAGACAGCATCTGCAGACAATCAGGTACACGGATGGTAAGACAGCATCTGCAGACAATCAGGTAAACAACAGGTAAGATGGCATCTGCAGACAATCAGGTACACAACAGGTAAGACAGCATCTGTAGACAATCAGGTACACAGCAGGTAAGACGGCATCGGCAGACAATCAGGTACACGGCCGGTAAGACAGCATCAGCAGACAATCAGGTACACAACAGGTAAGACGGCATTTGCAGACAATCAGGTAAACAACAGGAAAGACCGCATCTGCAGACAATCAAGTACATAACAGGTAAGACGGCATCTGCAGACAATCAGTTACACGGCAGGTAAGACAGCATCTGCATACAATCAGGTAGACGGCAGGTAAGATGGCAACTGCAGACAATCAGGTACACAACAGGGAAGACGGCATCTGCAGACAATCAGGTACACAACAGGTAAGACCGCATCTGCAGACAATCAAGTACATAACAGGTAAGACGGCATCTGCAGGCAATCAGGTACACGGCAGGTAAGACAGCATCTGCAGACAATCAGTTAAACAACAGGTAAGACAGCATCTGCAGACAATCAGGTACACAACAGGTAAGACAGAATCTGCAGACGATCGGGTAAACGGCAGGAAAGACGGCATTTGCACACAATCAGGTACACAACAGGTACGACAGCATCTGCAGACAATCAGGTACAGGGCAGGTAAGACAGCATCTGCAGACAATCAGGTACACAACAGGTAAGATGGCATCTGCAGACAATCCGGTACACAACAGGTAAGACCGCATCTCCAGACAATCAAGTACACAACAGGTAAGACGGCATCTGCAGACAATCAGGTACACGCCAGGTAAGACAGCATCTACAGACAATCAGGTACGCAACAGGTAAGAAGGCATCTGCAGACAATCAGGTACACAACAGGTAAGAATGCATCTGCAGACAATCAGGTACACAACAGGTAAGACAGCATCTACAGACAATCAGGTACACAGCAGGTAAGACAACATCTACAGACAATCAGGTACACGGTTGGTAAGACAGCATCTGCAGACAATCAGGTACACGGTTGGTAAGACAGCATCTACAGACAATCAGGTAAACAACAGGTAAGATGGCATCTGCAGACAATCAGGTACACAACAGGTAAGACAGCATCTGCAGACAATCAGGTACACAGCAGGTAAGACGGCATCGGCAGACAATCAGGTACACGGCCCGTAAGACAGCATCAGCAGACAATCAGGTACACAACAGGTAAGACGGCATCTGCAGACAATCAGGTACACAACTGGTAAGACAGCATCTGCAGACAATCAGGTACACAACAGGTAAGAAGGCATCTGCAGACAATCAGATACACAACAGGTAAGACAGCATCTGCAGACAATCAGGTACACGGCAGGTAAGACAGCATCTGCAGACAATCAGGTACACAACAGGTAAGAAGGCATCTGCAGACAAGCAGGTACACAACAGGTAAGACAGCATCTGCAGACAATCACGTACACGGTTGGTAAGACAGCATCTGCAGACAATCAGATACACGGCAGGTAAGAAGGCATCTGCAGACAATCAGGTACACAGCAGGTAAGACGACATCGGCAGACAATCAGGTACACAGCAGGTAAGACGACATCGGCAGACAATCAGGTACACGGCAGGTAAGACGGCATCTAGACAATCAGGTACACAACATGTAAGACAGAATCTGCAGACAATCAGGTACACAACAGGTAAGACAGCATCTGCAGACAATCAGGTACACGGCAGGTACGACGGCATTAGCACACTATCAGGTACACGGCAGGTAAGACAGAATCTGCAGACAATCAGGTACACGGCAGGTAAGACGGCATCTAGACAATCAGGTACACAACATGTAAGACAGAATCTGCAGACAATCAGGTACACAACAGGTAAGACAGCATCTGCAGACAATCAGGTACACAACAGGTAAGACAGCATCTGCAGACAATCAGGTACACAACAGGTAAGACAGCATCTGCAGACAATCAGGTACACAACAGGTAAGGCAGCATCTGCAGATAATCAGGTACATGGTTGGTAAGACAGCATCTGCAGACAATCAGTTACACGGCAGGTAAGACAGCATCTGCAGACAATCAGGTACACAACAGCTAAGACAGCATCTGCAGACAATCAGGTACAGGGCAGGTAAGGCGGCATCTGCAGACAATCAGGTACACAACAGGTAAGACAGCATCTGCAGACAATCAGGTACAGGGCAGGTAAGACAGCATCTGCAGACAATCAGGTACAGGGCAGGTAAGGCGGCATCTGCAGACAATCAGGTACACAACAGGTAAGATGGCATCTGCAGACAATCAGATACACAACAGGTAAGACCGCATCTGCAGACAATAAAGTACACAACAGGTAAGACGGCATCTGCAGACAATCAGGTACACGGGAGGTAAGACAGCATCTGCAGACAATCAGGTACACAACAGGTAAGAAGGCATCTGCAGACAAGCAGGTACACAACAGGTAAGACAGCATCTGCAGACAATCACGTACACGGTTGGTAAGACAGCATCTGCAGACAATCAGATACACGGCAGGTAAGAAGGCATCTGCAGACAATCAGGTACACAGCAGGTAAGACGACATCGGCAGACAATCAGGTACACAGCAGGTAAGACGACATCGGCAGACAATCAGGTACACGGCAGGTAAGACGGCATCTAGACAATCAGGTACACAACATGTAAGACAGAATCTGCAGACAATCAGGTACACAACAGGTAAGACAGCATCTGCAGACAATCAGGTACACAACAGGTAAGACAGCATCTGCAGACAATCAGGTACACAACAGGTAAGACAGCATCTGCAGACAATCAGGTACACAACAGGTAAGGCAGCATCTGCAGATAATCAGGTACATGGTTGGTAAGACAGCATCTGCAGACAATCAGTTACACGGCAGGTAAGACAGCATCTGCAGACAATCAGGTACACAACAGCTAAGACAGCATCTGCAGACAATCAGGTACAGGGCAGGTAAGGCGGCATCTGCAGACAATCAGGTACACAACAGGTAAGACAGCATCTGCAGACAATCAGGTACAGGGCAGGTAAGACAGCATCTGCAGACAATCAGGTACAGGGCAGGTAAGGCGGCATCTGCAGACAATCAGGTACACAACAGGTAAGATGGCATCTGCAGACAATCAGATACACAACAGGTAAGACCGCATCTGCAGACAATAAAGTACACAACAGGTAAGACGGCATCTGCAGACAATCAGGTACACGGGAGGTAAGACAGCATCTGCAGACAATCAGGTACACAACAGGTAAGAAGGCAGCTGCAGACAATCAGGTACACAACAGGTAAGACAGCATCTACAGATAATCAGGTACACAGCAGGTAAGACAACATCTACAGACAATCAGGTACACGGTTGGTAAGACAGCATCTGCAGACAATCAGGTACACGGATGGTAAGACAGCATCTGCAGACAATCAGGTAAACAACAGGTAAGATGGCATCTGCAGACAATCAGGTACACAACAGGTAAGACAGCATCTGTAGACAATCAGGTACACAGCAGGTAAGACGGCATCGGCAGACAATCAGGTACACGGCCGGTAAGACAGCATCAGCAGACAATCAGGTACACAACAGGTAAGACAGCATCTGCAGTCAATCAGGTACACAACAGGTAAGGCAGCATCTGCAGACAATCAGGTACACGGCAGGTAAGACAGCATCTGCTTACAATCAGGTAGACGGCAGGTAAGATGGCAACTGCAGACAATCAGGTACACAACAGGGAAGACGGCATCTGCAGACAATCAGGTACACAACAGGTAAGACCGCATCTGCAGACAATCAAGTACATAACAGGTAAGACGGCATCTGCAGACAATCAGGTACACGGCAGGTAAGACAGCATCTGCAGACAATCAGTTAAACAACAGGTAAGACAGCATCTGCAGACAATCAGGTACACAACAGGTAAGACAGAATCTGCAGACGATCGTGTAAACGGCAGGAAAGACGGCATTTGCACACAATCAGGTACACAACAGGTACGACAGCATCTGCAGACAATCAGGTACAGGGCAGGTAAGACAGCATCTGCAGACAATCAGGTACACAGCAGGTAAGACGGCATCTGCAGACAATCAGGTACACAACAGGTAAGATGGCATCTGCAGACAATCCGGTACACAACAGGTAAGACCGCATCTCCAGACAATCAAGTACACAACAGGTAAGACGGCATCTGCAGACAATCAGGTACACGCCAGGTAAGACAGCATCTACAGACAATCAGGTACGCAACAGGTAAGAAGGCATCTGCAGACAATCAGGTACACAACAGGTAAGAATGCATCTGCAGACAATCAGGTACACAACAGGTAAGACAGCATCTACAGACAATCAGGTACACAGCAGGTAAGACAACATCTACAGACAATCAGGTACACGGTTGGTAAGACAGCATCTGCATACAATCAGGTACACGGTTGGTAAGACAGCATCTGCAGACAATCAGGTAAACAACAGGTAAGATGGCATCTGCAGACAATCAGGTACACAACAGGTAAGACAGCAACTGCAGACAATCAGGTACACAGCAGGTAAGACGGCATCGGCAGACAATCAGGTACACGGCCGGTAAGACAGCATCAGCAGACAATCAGGTACACAACAGGTAAGACGGCATCTGCAGACAATCAGGTACACAACAGGTAAGACAGCATCTGCAGACAATCAGGTACACAACAGGTAAGGCAGCATCTGCACACAATCAGGTACACGGCAGGGAAGACAGAATCTGCACACGATCAGATACACAATAGATAAGACGGCATCTGCAGACAATCAGGTACACAATAGGTAAGAAGGCATCTGCAGACAATCAGGTACACAACAGGTAAGACGGCATCTGCAGACAATCAGGTACACAACAGGTAAGAAGGCATCTGCAGACAATCAGGTACACAGCAGGTAAGACGACATCGGCAGACAATCAGGTACACGGCAGGTAAGACGGCATCTAGACAATCAGCTACACAACATGTAAGACAGAATCTGCAGACAATCAGGTACACAATAGGTAAGACGGCATCTGCAGACAATCAGGTACACAACAGGTAAGACAGCATCTGCAGACAATCAGGTACACGGCAGGTAAGACGGCATTTGCACACAATCAGGAACACAACAGGTAAGACAGCATCTGCAGACAATCAGGTATAGGGCAGGTAAGGCGGCATCTGCAGACAATCAGGTACAAGGCAGGTAAGACAGCAACTGCAGACAATCAGGTACACAACAGGTAAGACGGCATCTGCAGACAATCAGGTACAGAACAGGTAAGATGGCATCTGCAGACAATCAGGTACACAACAGGTAAGACCGCATCTGCAGACAATCAAGTACACAACAGGTAAGACGGCATCTGCAGACAAGCAGGTACACGGCAGGTAAGACAGCATCTACAGACTATGAGGTACACAACAGGTAAGAAGACATCTGCAGACAATCAGGTACACAACAGGTAAGAAGGCATCTGCAGACAATCAGGTACACAACAGGTAAGGCAGCATCTAGAGACAATCAGGTACACAGCAGGTAAGACAACATCTACAGACAATCCGGTACAAGGTTGGTAAGACAGCATCTGCAGACAATCAGGTAAACAACAGGTAAGATGGCATCTGCAGACAATCAGGTACACAACAGGTAAGAAGGCATCTGCAGACAATCAGGTACACAACAGGTAAGACAGCATCTAGAGACAATCAGGTACACAGCAGGTAAGACAACATCTACAAACAATCCGGTACAAGGTTGGTAAGACAGCATCTGCAGACAATCAGGTACACAGTTGTTAAGACAGCATCTGCAGACAATCAGGTAAACAACAGGTAAGATGGCATCTGCAGACAATCAGGTACACAACAGGTAAGACAGCATCTGCAGACAATCAGGTACACAGCAGGTAAGACGGCATCGGCAGACAATCAGGTACACGGCCGGTAAGACAGCATCAGCAGACAATCAGGTACACAACAGGTAAGACGGCATCTGCAGACAATCAGGTACACAACAGGTAAGACAGCATCTGCAGACAATCAGGTACACAACAGGTAAGGCAGCATCTGCACACAATCAGGTACACCGCAGGTAAGACAGCATCTGCAGACAATCAGGTAAACAACAGGTAAGAAGGCATCTGCAGACAATCAGGTACACAGCAGGTAAGACGGCATCGGCAAACAATCAGGTACACGGCAGGTAAGATGGCATCTAGACAATCAGGTACTCAACATGTAAGACAGAAACTGCAGACGATCAGGTACGCAATAGGTAAGAAGGCATCTGCAGACAATCAGGTACACGGTTGGTAACACAGCATCTGCAGACAATCAGGTAAACAACAGGTAAGATGGCATCTGCAGACAATCAGATACACAACAGATAAGACGGCATCTGCAGACTATCAGGTACACGGCAGGTAAGATGGCATCTGCAGACAATCAGGTACACAACAGGTAAGACGGCATCTGCAGACAATCAGCTACACAACAGGTAAGACCGCATCTGCAGACAATCAGGTACACGGCAGGAAAGACAGCATCTGCAGACAATCAGGTAAACAACAGGTAAGATGGCATCTGCAGACAATCAGGTACACAACAGGTAAGACAGAATCTGCAGACGATCAGGTACACGATAGGTAAGACGGCATCTGCAGACAATCAGGTACACAACAGGTAAGACAGCAGCTGCAGACAATCAGGTACACAACATGTAAGGCAGCATCTGCAGACTATCAGGGACACGGCAGGTAAGATGGCATCTGCAGACAATCAGATACACAACCGGTAAGACGGCAACTGCAGACAATCAGGTAAACAACAGGTAAGACGGCATCTAGACAATCAGGTACACAACATGTAAGACAGAATCTGCAGACAATTAGGTACACAATAGGTAAGACGGCATCTGCAGACAATCAGGTACACAACAGGTAAGACAGCATCTGCAGACAATCAGGTACACGGCAGGTAAGACGGCATTTGCACACAATCAGGTACACAACAGGTAAGACAGCATCTGCAGACAATCAGGTACAGAGCAGGTAAGACAGCATCTGCAGACGATCAAGTACACAGCAGGTAAGACGGCATCTGCAGACAATCAGGTACACAACAGGTAAGAAGGCATCTGCAGACAATCCGGTACACAACAGGTAAGACCGCATCTGCAGACAACCAAGTACACAACAGGTAAGACGGCATCTGCAGACAATCAGGTACACGCCAGGTAAGACAGCATCTACAGACAATCAGGTACCCAACAGGTAAGAAGGCATCTGCAGACAATCAGGTACACAACAGGTAAGACAGCATCTACAGACAATCAGGTACACAGCAGGTAAGACAACATCTACAGACAATCAGGTACACGGTTGGTAAGACAGCATCTGCAGACAATCAGGTACATGGTTGGTAAGACAGCATCTGCAGACAATCAGGTAAACAACAGGTAAGATGGCATCTGCAGACAATCAGGTACACAACAGGTAAGACAGCATCTGCAGACAATCAGATACACAGCAGGTAAGACGGCATCGGCAGACAATCAGGTACACGGCCGGTAAGACAGCATCAGCAGACAATCAGGTACACAACAGGTAAGACGGCATCTGCAGACAATCAGGTACACAACAGGTAAGACAGCATCTGCAGACAATCAGGTACACAACAGGTAAGGCAGCATCTGCACACAATCAGGTACACGGCAGGTAAGACAGAATCTGCAGACGATCAGATACACAATAGATAAGACGGCATCTGCAGACAATCAGGTACACAATAGGTAAGAAGGCATCTGCAGACAATCAGGTACACAACAGGTAAGACGGCATCTGCAGACAATCAGGTACACAGCAGGTAAGACGACATCGGCAGACAATCAGGTACATGGCAGGTAAGACGGCATCTAGACAATCAGCTACACAACATGTAAGACAGAATCTGCAGACAATCAGGTACAGAATAGGTAAGACGGCATCTGCAGACAATCAGGTACACAACAGGTAAGACAGCATCTGCAGACAATCAGGTACACGGCAGGTAAGACAGCATCTGCAGACAATCAGGTACACAACAGGTAAGGCAGCATCTGCAGATAATCAGGTACATGGTTGGTAAGACAGCATCTGCAGACAATCAGTTACACGGCAGGTAAGACAGCATCTGCAGACAATCAGGTACACAACAGCTAAGACGGCATCTGCAGACAATCAGGTACACAATAGGTAAGAAGGCATCTGCAGACAATCAGGTACACAACAGGTAAGACGGCATCTGCAGACAATCAGGTACACAACAGGTAAGAAGGCATCTGCAGACAATCAGGTACACAGCAGGTAAGACGACATCGGCAGACAATCAGGTACACGGCAGGTAAGACGGCATCTAGACAATCAGCTACACAACATGTAAGACAGAATCTGCAGACAATCAGGTACACAATAGGTAAGACGGCATCTGCAGACAATCAGGTACACAACAGGTAAGACAGCATCTGCAGACAATCAGGTACACGGCAGGTAAGACGGCATTTGCACACAATCAGGAACACAACAGGTAAGACAGCATCTGCAGACAATCAGGTATAGGGCAGGTAAGGCGGCATCTGCAGACAATCAGGTACAAGGCAGGTAAGACAGCAACTGCAGACAATCAGGTACACAACAGGTAAGACGGCATCTGCAGACAATCAGGTACAGAACAGGTAAGATGGCATCTGCAGACAATCAGGTACACAACAGGTAAGACCGCATCTGCAGACAATCAAGTACACAACAGGTAAGACGGCATCTGCAGACAAGCAGGTACACGGCAGGTAAGACAGCATCTACAGACTATGAGGTACACAACAGGTAAGAAGACATCTGCAGACAATCAGGTACACAACAGGTAAGAAGGCATCTGCAGACAATCAGGTACACAACAGGTAAGGCAGCATCTAGAGACAATCAGGTACACAGCAGGTAAGACAACATCTACAGACAATCCGGTACAAGGTTGGTAAGACAGCATCTGCAGACAATCAGGTAAACAACAGGTAAGATGGCATCTGCAGACAATCAGGTACACAACAGGTAAGAAGGCATCTGCAGACAATCAGGTACACAACAGGTAAGACAGCATCTAGAGACAATCAGGTACACAGCAGGTAAGACAACATCTACAAACAATCCGGTACAAGGTTGGTAAGACAGCATCTGCAGACAATCAGGTACACAGTTGTTAAGACAGCATCTGCAGACAATCAGGTAAACAACAGGTAAGATGGCATCTGCAGACAATCAGGTACACAACAGGTAAGACAGCATCTGCAGACAATCAGGTACACAGCAGGTAAGACGGCATCGGCAGACAATCAGGTACACGGCCGGTAAGACAGCATCAGCAGACAATCAGGTACACAACAGGTAAGACGGCATCTGCAGACAATCAGGTACACAACAGGTAAGACAGCATCTGCAGACAATCAGGTACACAACAGGTAAGGCAGCATCTGCACACAATCAGGTACACCGCAGGTAAGACAGCATCTGCAGACAATCAGGTAAACAACAGGTAAGAAGGCATCTGCAGACAATCAGGTACACAGCAGGTAAGACGGCATCGGCAAACAATCAGGTACACGGCAGGTAAGATGGCATCTAGACAATCAGGTACTCAACATGTAAGACAGAAACTGCAGACGATCAGGTACGCAATAGGTAAGAAGGCATCTGCAGACAATCAGGTACACGGTTGGTAACACAGCATCTGCAGACAATCAGGTAAACAACAGGTAAGATGGCATCTGCAGACAATCAGATACACAACAGATAAGACGGCATCTGCAGACTATCAGGTACACGGCAGGTAAGATGGCATCTGCAGACAATCAGGTACACAACAGGTAAGACGGCATCTGCAGACAATCAGCTACACAACAGGTAAGACCGCATCTGCAGACAATCAGGTACACGGCAGGAAAGACAGCATCTGCAGACAATCAGGTAAACAACAGGTAAGATGGCATCTGCAGACAATCAGGTACACAACAGGTAAGACAGAATCTGCAGACGATCAGGTACACGATAGGTAAGACGGCATCTGCAGACAATCAGGTACACAACAGGTAAGACAGCAGCTGCAGACAATCAGGTACACAACATGTAAGGCAGCATCTGCAGACTATCAGGGACACGGCAGGTAAGATGGCATCTGCAGACAATCAGATACACAACCGGTAAGACGGCAACTGCAGACAATCAGGTAAACAACAGGTAAGACGGCATCTAGACAATCAGGTACACAACATGTAAGACAGAATCTGCAGACAATTAGGTACACAATAGGTAAGACGGCATCTGCAGACAATCAGGTACACAACAGGTAAGACAGCATCTGCAGACAATCAGGTACACGGCAGGTAAGACGGCATTTGCACACAATCAGGTACACAACAGGTAAGACAGCATCTGCAGACAATCAGGTACAGAGCAGGTAAGACAGCATCTGCAGACGATCAAGTACACAGCAGGTAAGACGGCATCTGCAGACAATCAGGTACACAACAGGTAAGAAGGCATCTGCAGACAATCCGGTACACAACAGGTAAGACCGCATCTGCAGACAACCAAGTACACAACAGGTAAGACGGCATCTGCAGACAATCAGGTACACGCCAGGTAAGACAGCATCTACAGACAATCAGGTACCCAACAGGTAAGAAGGCATCTGCAGACAATCAGGTACACAACAGGTAAGACAGCATCTACAGACAATCAGGTACACAGCAGGTAAGACAACATCTACAGACAATCAGGTACACGGTTGGTAAGACAGCATCTGCAGACAATCAGGTACATGGTTGGTAAGACAGCATCTGCAGACAATCAGGTAAACAACAGGTAAGATGGCATCTGCAGACAATCAGGTACACAACAGGTAAGACAGCATCTGCAGACAATCAGATACACAGCAGGTAAGACGGCATCGGCAGACAATCAGGTACACGGCCGGTAAGACAGCATCAGCAGACAATCAGGTACACAACAGGTAAGACGGCATCTGCAGACAATCAGGTACACAACAGGTAAGACAGCATCTGCAGACAATCAGGTACACAACAGGTAAGGCAGCATCTGCACACAATCAGGTACACGGCAGGTAAGACAGAATCTGCAGACGATCAGATACACAATAGATAAGACGGCATCTGCAGACAATCAGGTACACAATAGGTAAGAAGGCATCTGCAGACAATCAGGTACACAACAGGTAAGACGGCATCTGCAGACAATCAGGTACACAGCAGGTAAGACGACATCGGCAGACAATCAGGTACATGGCAGGTAAGACGGCATCTAGACAATCAGCTACACAACATGTAAGACAGAATCTGCAGACAATCAGGTACAGAATAGGTAAGACGGCATCTGCAGACAATCAGGTACACAACAGGTAAGACAGCATCTGCAGACAATCAGGTACACGGCAGGTAAGACGGCATTTGCACACAATCAGGAACACAACAGGTAAGACAGCATCTGCAGATAATCAGGTGTAGGGCAGGTAAGGCGGCATCTGCAGACAATCAGGTACAAGGCAGGTAAGACAGCATCTGCAGACAATCAGGTACACAACAGGTAAGACGGCATCTGCAGACAATCAGGTACACAACTGGTAAGACCGCATCTGCAGACAATCAATGACACAACAGGTAAGACGGCATCTGCAGACAAGCAGGTACACTGCAGGTAAGACAGCATCTACAGACTATGAGGTACACAACAGGTAAGAAGACATCTGCAGACAATCAGGTACACAACAGGTAAGAAGGCATCTGCAGACAATCAGGTACACAACAGGTAAGACAGCATCTAGAGACAATCAGGTACACAGCAGGTAAGACAACATCGACAGACAATCCGGTACAAGGTTGGTAAGACAGCATCTGCAGACAATCAGGTACACAGTTGTTAAGACAGCATCTGCAGACAATCAGGTAAACAACAGGTAAGCTGGCATCTGCAGACAATCAGGTACACAACAGGTAAGACAGCATCTGCAGACAATCAGGGACACAGCAAGTAAGACGGCATCGGCAGACAATCAGGTACACGGCCGGAAAGACAGCATCAGCAGACAATCAGGTATACAACAGGTAAGACGGCATCTGCAGACAATCAGGTACACAACAGGTAAGACAGCATCTGCAGACAATCATGTACACAACAGGTAAGGCAGCATCTGCACACAATCAGGTACACCGCAGGTAAGACAGCATCTGCAGACAATCAGGTAAACAACAGGTAAGAAGGCATCTGCAGACTATCAGGTACACGGCAGGTAAGACCGCATCTGCAGACAATCAGGTACACAACAGGTAAGACAGCATCTGCAGACAATCAGGTATACAACAGTTAAGACAGCATCTGCAGACAATCAGGTACACAACAGGTAAGACAGCATCTGCAGACAATCAGATACACGACAGGTAAGACGGCATCTGCAGACTATCAGGTACACGGCAGGTAAGATGGCATCTGCAGACAATCAGGTAAACAACAGGTAAGAAGGCATCTGCAGACAATCAGGTACACAGCAGGTAAGACGGCATCGGCAAACAATCAGGTACACGGCAGGTAAGACGGCATCTAGAGAATCAGGTACTCAACTTGTAAGACAGAAACTGCAGACGATCAGGTACGCAATAGGTAAGAAGGCATCTGCAGACAATCAGGTACACGGTTGGTAACACAGCATCTGCAGACAATCAGGTAAACAATAGGTAAGATGGCATCTGCAGACAATCAGATACACAACAGGTAAGACGGCATCTGCAGACTATCAGGTACACGGCAGGTAAGATGGCATCTGCAGACAATCAGGTACACAACAGGTAAGACGGCATCTGCAGACAATCAGCTACACAACAGGTAAGACCGCATCTGCAGACAATCAGGTACACGGCAGGAAAGACAGCATCTGCAGACAATCAGGTAAACAACAGGTAAGATGGCATCTGCAGACAATCAGGTACACAACAGGTAAGACAGAATCTGCAGACGATCAGGTACACGATAGGTAAGACGGCATCTGCAGACAATCAGGTACACAACAGGTAAGACAGCAGCTGCAGACAATCAGGTACACAACATGTAAGGCAGCATCTGCAGACTATCAGGGACACGGCAGGTAAGATGGTATCTGCAGACAATCAGGTACAGAACAGGTAAGACGGCATCTGCAGACAATCAGGTACACAACAGGTAAGACCGCATCTGCAGACAATCAGGTACACAACAGGTAAGACAGCATCTGCAGACAATCAGGTACACAACAGGTAAGACAGCATCTGCAGACAATCAGGTACACAACAGGTAAGACCGCATCTGCAGACAATCAGATACACAACAGGTAAGACGGCATCTGCAGACTATCAGGTACATGGCAGGTAAGATGGCATATGCAGACAATCAGGTACAGAACAGGTAAGACGGCATCTGCAGACAATCAGGTACACAACAGGTAAGACAGAATTTGCAGACGATCAGGTAAACGGCAGGAAAGACGGCATCTGCAGACAATCAGGTACACAACATGTCAGAGAGCATCTGCAGACAATCAGATACACAACCGGTAAGACGGCATCTGCAGACAATCAGGTAAGACGGCATCTGCAGACAATCAGGTACACAACAGGTAAGAAGGCATCTGCAGACAATCAGGTACACAGCAGGTAAGACGACATCGTCAGACAATCAGGTACACGGCAGGTAAGACGGCATCTAGACAATCAGGTACACAACATGTAAGACAGAATCTGCAGACAATCAGGTACACAATAGGTAAGACGGCATCTGCAGACAATCAGGTACACAACAGGTAAGACAGCATCTGCAGACAATCAGGTACACAACAGGTAAGACCGCATCTGCAGACAATCAAGTACACAACAGGTAAGACGGCATCTGCAGACAATCAGGTACACGCCAGCTAAGACAGCATCTACAGACAATCAGGTACACAACAGGTAAGAAGGCATCTGCAGACAATCAGGTACACAACAGGTAAGAATGCATCTGCAGACAATCAGGTACACAACAGGTAAGACAGCATCTACAGACAATCAGATACACAGCAGGTAAGACAACATCTACAGACAATCAGGTACACGGTTGGTAAGACAGCATCTGCAGACAATCAGGTAAACAACAGGTAAGATGGCATCTGCAGACAATCAGGTACACAACAGGTAAGACAGCATCTGCAGACAATCATGTACACTGCAGGTAAGACGGCATCGGCAGACAATCAGGTAAACGGCCGGTAAGACAGCATCAGCAGACAATCAGGTACACAACAGGTAAGACGGCATCTGCAGACTATCAGGTACACAACAGGTAAGACAGCATCTGCAGACAATCAGGTACACAACAGGTAAGGCAGCATCTGCACACAATCAGGTACACGGCAGGTAAGACAGAAGCTGCAGACGATCAGATACACAATAGATAAGACGGCATCTGCAGACAATCAGGTACACAATAGGTAAGAAGGCATCTGCAGACAACCAGGTACACAACAGGTAAGACGGCATTTGCAGACAATCAGGAACACAACAAGTAAGAAGGCATCTGCAGACAATCAGGTAAACAACAGGTAAGATGGCATCTGCAGACAATCAGGTACACAACAGGTAAGACAGAATCTGTAGACGATCAGGTACACGATTGGTAAGACGGCATCTGCAGACAATCACGTACACAACAGGTAAGACAGCATCTGCAGACAATCAGGTACACAACATGTAAGGCAGCATCTGCAGACTATCAGGTACACGGCAGGTAAGATGGCATCTGCAGACAATCAGGTACAGAACAGGTAAGACGGCATCTGCAGACAATCAGGTACACAACAGGTAAGACCGCATCTGCAGACAATCAGGTACACAACAGGTAAGACAGCATCTGCAAACAATCAGGTACACAACAGGTAAGACAGCATCTGTAGACAATCAGGTACACAACAGGTAAGACCGCATCTGCAGACAATCAGATACAAAACAGGTAAGACGGCATCTGCAGACTATCAGGTACATGGCAGGTAAGATGGCATCTGCAGACAATCAGGTACAGAACAGGTAAGACGGCATCTGCAGACAATCAGGTAC
This sequence comes from Hypanus sabinus, assembly GCF_030144855.1. Lineage (NCBI taxonomy): Eukaryota > Metazoa > Chordata > Chondrichthyes > Myliobatiformes > Dasyatidae > Hypanus > Hypanus sabinus. Next base: position 169,312,688 of record NC_082713.1, read on the forward strand.
ACAACAGGTAAGACAGAATCTGCAGACGATCAGGTAAACGGCAGGAAAGACGGCATCTGCAGACAATCAGGTACACAACATGTCAGAGAGCATCTGCAGACAATCAGATACACAACCGGTAAGACGGCATCTGCAGACAATCAGGTAAGACGGCATCTGCAGACAATCAGGTACACAACAGGTAAGAAGGCATCTGCAGATAATCAGGTACACAGCAGGTAAGACGACATCGGCAGACAATCAGGTACACGGCAGGTAAGACGGCATCTAGACAATCAGGTACACAACATGTAAGACAGAATCTGCAGACAATCAGGTACACAATAGGTAAGACGGCATCTGCAGACGATCAGGTACACGATTGGTAAGACGGCATCTGCAGACAATCAGGTACACAACAGGTAAGACAGCATCTGCAGACAATCAGGTACACAACATGTAAGGCAGCTTCTGCAGACTATCAGGTACACGGCAGGTAAGATGGCATCTGCAGACAATCAGGTACACAACATGTAAGACAGAATCTGCAGACAATCAGGTACACAATAGGTAAGACGGCATCTGCAGACGATCAGGTACACGATTGGTAAGACGGCATCTGCAGACAATCAGGTACAGAACAGGTAAGACGGCATCTGCAGACAATCAGGTACACAACAGGTAAGACCGCATCTGCAGACAATCAGGTACACAACAGGTAAGACAGCATCTGCAGACAATCAGGTACACAACAGGTAAGACAGCATCTGCAGACAATCAGGTACACAACAGGTAAGACCGCATCTGCAGACAATCAGATACACAACAGGTAAGACGGCATCTGCAGACTATCAGGTACATGGCAGGTAAGATGGCATCTGCAGACAATCAGGTACAGAACAGGTAAGACGGCATCTGCAGACAATCAGGTACACAACAGGTAAGACAGAATCTGCAGACGATCAGGTAAACGGCAGGAAAGACGGCATCTGCAGACAATCAGGTACACAACATGTCAGAGAGCATCTGCAGACAATCAGATACACAACCGGTAAGACGGCATCTGCAGACAATCAGGTAAGACGGCATCTGCAGACAATCAGGTACACAACAGGTAAGAAGGCATTCTATAGATAATCAGGTACACAGCAGGTAAGACGACATCGGCAGGCAATCAGGTACACGGCAGGTAAGACGGCATCTAGACAATCAGGTACACAACATGTAAGACAGAATCTGCAGACAATCAGGTACACAATAGGTAAGACGGCATCTGCAGACAATCAGGTACACAACAGGTAAGACAGCATCTGCAGACAATCAGGTACACAACAGGTAAGACCGCATCTGCAGACAATCAAGTACACAACAGGTAAGACGGCATCTGCAGACAATCAGGTACACGCCAGGTAAGACAGCATCTGCAGACAATCAGGTACACAGCAGGTAAGACGGCATCAGCAGACAATCAGGTACACGGCCGGTAAGACAGCATAGGCAGAGAATCAGGTACACAACAGGTAAGGCAGCATCTGCTCACAATCAGGTACACGGCAGGTAAGACAGAATCTGCAGACGATCAGATACACAATAGATAAGACGGCATCTGCAGACAATCAGGTACACAATAGGTCAGAAGGCATCTGCAGACAATCAGGTACACAACAGGTAAGACGGCATCTGCAGACAATCAGGTACACAACAGGTAAGAAGGCATCTGCAGACAATCAGGTAAACAACAGGTAAGACAGCATCTAGAGACAATCAGGTACACAACAGGTAAGAAGGCATCTGCAGACAATCAGGTACACAACAGGTAAGACCGCATCTGCAGACAATCAGGTACACAACAGGTAAGACAGAATCTGCAGACGATCAGGTACACGATAGGTAAGACGGCATCTGCAGACAATCAGGTACACAACAGGTAAGACAGCATCTGCAGACAATCAGGTACACAACATGTAAGGCAGCATCTGCAGACTATCAGGTACACGGCAGGTAAGATGGCATCTGCAGACAATCAGGTACAGAACAGGTAAGATGGCATCTGCAGACAATCAGGTACACAACAGGTAAGACCGCATCTGCAGACAATCAGGTACACAACAGGTAAGACGGCATCTGCAGACAATCAGGTACACAACAGGGAAGACAGCATCTGCAGACAATCAGGTACACAACAGGTAAGGCAGCATCTGCACACAATCAGGTACACGGCAGGTAAGACAGAATCTGCAGACGATCAGATACACAATAGATAAGACGGCATCTGCAGACAATCAGGTACACAATAGGTAAGAAGGCATCTGCAGACAATCAGGTACACAACAGGTAAGACGGCATCTGCAGACAATCAGGTACACAACAGGTAAGAAGGCATCTGCAGACAATCAGGTACACAGCAGGTAAGACGACATCGGCAGACAATCAGGTACACGGCAGGTAAGACGGCATCTAGAGAATCAGCTACACAACATGTAAGACAGAATCTGCAGACAATCAGGTACACAATAGGTAAGACGGCATCTGCAGACAATCAGGTACACAACAGGTAAGACAGCATCTGCAGACAATCAGGTACACGGCAGGTAAGACGGCATTTGCACACAATCGGGAACACAACAGGTAAGACAGCATCTGCAGACAATCAGGTATAGGGCAGGTAAGGCGGCATCTGCAGACAATCAGGTACAGGGCAGGTAAGACAGCATCTGCAGACAATCAGGTACACACTAGGTAAGACGGCATCTGCAGACAATCAGGTACAGAACAGGTAAGATGGCATCTGCAGACAATCAGGTACACAACAGGTAAGACCGCATCTGCAGACAATCAAGTACACAACAGGTAAGACGGCATCTGCAGACAATCAGGTACACGGCAGGTAAGACAGCATCTACAGACTATGAGGTACACAACAGGTAAGAAGGCATCTGCAGACAATCAGATACACAACAGGTAAGACAGCATCTAGAGACAATCAGGTACACAGCAGATAAGACAACATCTACAGACAATCCGGTACAAGGTTGGTAAGACAGCATCTGCAGACAATCAGGTAAACAACAGGTAAGATGGCATCTGCAGACAATCAGGTACACAACAGGTAAGACAGCATCTGCAGACAATCAGGTACACAGCAGGTAAGACGGCATCGGCAGACAATCAGGTACACGGCCGGTAAGACAGCATCAGCAGACAATCAGGTACACAACAGGTAAGACGGCATCTGCAGACAATCTGGTACACAACAGGTAAGACAGCATCTGCAGACAATCAGGTACACAACAGGTAGGGCCGCATCTGCAGAAAATCAAGTACACAACAGGTAAGACGGCATCTGCAGACAATCAGGTACACGCCAGGTAAGACAGCATCTGCAGACAATCAGGTACACAGCAGGTAAGACGGCATCGGCAGACAATCAGGTACACGGCCGGTAAGACAGCATAGGCAGACAATCAGGTACACAACAGGTAAGGCAGCATCTGCTCACAATCAGGTACACGGCAGGTAAGACAGAATCTGCAGACGATCAGATACACAATAGATAAGACGGCATCTGCAGACAATCAGGTACACAATAGGTCAGAAGGCATCTGCAGACAATCAGGTACACAACAGGTAAGACGGCATCTGCAGACAATCAGGTACACAACAGGTAAGAAGGCATCTGCAGACAATCAGGTAAACAACAGGTAAGACAGCATCTAGAGCCAATCAGGTACACAACAGGTAAGAAGGCATCTGCAGACAATCAGGTACACAACAGGTAAGACCGCATCTGCAGACAATCAGGTACACAACAGGTAAGACAGAATCTGCAGACGATCAGGTACACGATAGGTAAGACGGCATCTGCAGACAATCAGGTACACAACAGGTAAGACAGCATCTGCAGACAATCAGGTACACAACATGTAAGGCAGCATCTGCAGACTATCAGGTACACGGCAGGTAAGATGGCATCTGCAGACAATCAGGTACAGAACAGGTAAGATGGCATCTGCAGACAATCAGGTACACAACAGGTAAGACCGCATCTGCAGACAATCAGGTACACAACAGGTAAGACGGCATCTGCAGACAATCAGGTACACAACAGGGAAGACAGCATCTGCAGACAATCAGGTACACAACAGGTAAGGCAGCATCTGCACACAATCAGGTACACGGCAGGTAAGACAGAATCTGCAGACGATCAGATACACAATAGATAAGACGGCATCTGCAGACAATCAGGTACACAATAGGTAAGAAGGCATCTGCAGACAATCAGGTACACAACAGGTAAGACGGCATCTGCAGACAATCAGGTACACAACAGGTAAGAAGGCATCTGCAGACAATCAGGTACACAGCAGGTAAGACGACATCGGCAGACAATCAGGTACACGGCAGGTAAGACGGCATCTAGAGAATCAGCTACACAACATGTAAGACAGAATCTGCAGACAATCAGGTACACAATAGATAAGACGGCATCTGCAGACAATCAGGTACACAATAGGTAAGAAGGCATCTGCAGACAATCAGGTACACAACAGGTAAGACGGCATCTGCAGACAATCAGGTACACAACAGGTAAGAAGGCATCTGCAGACAATCAGGTACACAGCAGGTAAGACGACATCGGCAGACAATCAGGTACACGGCAGGTAAGACGGCATCTAGAGAATCAGCTACACAACATGTAAGACAGAATCTGAAGACAATCAGGTACACAATAGGTAAGACGGCATCTGCAGACAATCAGGTACACAACAGGTAAGACAGCATCTGCAGACAATCAGGTACACGGCAGGTAAGACGGCATTTGCACACAATCGGGAACACAACAGGTAAGACAGCATCTGCAGACAATCAGGTATAGGGCAGGTAAGGCGGCATCTGCAGACAATCAGGTACAAGGCACGTAAGACAGCATCTGCAGACAATCAGGTACACACTAGGTAAGACGGCATCTGCAGACAATCAGGTACAGAACAGGTAAGATGGCATCTGCAGACAATCAGGTACACAACAGGTAAGACCGCATCTGCAGACAATCAAGTACACAACAGGTAAGACGGCATCTGCAGACAATCAGGTACACGGCAGGTAAGACAGCATCTACAGACTATGAGGTACACAACAGGTAAGAAGGCATCTGCAGACAATCAGATACACAACAGGTAAGACAGCATCTAGAGACAATCAGGTACACAGCAGATAAGACAACATCTACAGACAATCCGGTACAAGGTTGGTAAGACAGCATCTGCAGACAATCAGGTAAACAACAGGTAAGATGGCATCTGCAGACAATCAGGTACACAACAGGTAAGACAGCATCTGCAGACAATCAGGTACACAGCAGGTAAGACGGCATCGGCAGACAATCAGGTACACGGCCGGTAAGACAGCATCAGCAGACAATCAGGTACACAACAGGTAAGACGGCATCTGCAGACAATCTGGTACACAACAGGTAAGACAGCATCTGCAGACAATCAGGTACACAACAGGTAGGGCCGCATCTGCAGACAATCAAGTACACAACAGGTAAGACGGCATCTGCAGACAATCAGGTACACGCCAGGTAAGACAGCATCTGCAGACAATCAGGTACACAGCAGGTAAGACGGCATCGGCAGACAATCAGGTACACGGCCGGTAAGACAGCATAGGCAGACAATCAGGTACACAACAGGTAAGGCAGCATCTGCTCACAATCAGGTACACGGCAGGTAAGACAGAATCTGCAGACGATCAGATACACAATAGATAAGACGGCATCTGCAGACAATCAGGTACACAATAGGTCAGAAGGCATCTGCAGACAATCAGGTACACAACAGGTAAGACGGCATCTGCAGACAATCAGGTACACAACAGGTAAGAAGGCATCTGCAGACAATCAGGTAAACAACAGGTAAGACAGCATCTAGAGCCAATCAGGTACACAACAGGTAAGAAGGCATCTGCAGACAATCAGGTACACAACAGGTAAGACCGCATCTGCAGACAATCAGGTACACAACAGGTAAGACAGAATCTGCAGACGATCAGGTACACGATAGGTAAGACGGCATCTGCAGACAATCAGGTACACAACAGGTAAGACAGCATCTGCAGACAATCAGGTACACAACATGTAAGGCAGCATCTGCAGACTATCAGGTACACGGCAGGTAAGATGGCATCTGCAGACAATCAGGTACAGAACAGGTAAGATGGCATCTGCAGACAATCAGGTACACAACAGGTAAGACCGCATCTGCAGACAATCAGGTACACAACAGGTAAGACGGCATCTGCAGACAATCAGGTACACAACAGGGAAGACAGCATCTGCAGACAATCAGGTACACAACAGGTAAGGCAGCATCTGCACACAATCAGGTACACGGCAGGTAAGACAGAATCTGCAGACGATCAGATACACAATAGATAAGACGGCATCTGCAGACAATCAGGTACACAATAGGTAAGAAGGCATCTGCAGACAATCAGGTACACAACAGGTAAGACGGCATCTGCAGACAATCAGGTACACAACAGGTAAGAAGGCATCTGCAGACAATCAGGTACACAGCAGGTAAGACGACATCGGCAGACAATCAGGTACACGGCAGGTAAGACGGCATCTAGAGAATCAGCTACACAACATGTAAGACAGAATCTGCAGACAATCAGGTACACAATAGGTAAGACGGCATCTGCAGACAATCAGGTACACAACAGGTAAGACAGCATCTGCAGACAATCAGGTACACGGCAGGTAAGACGGCATTTGCACACAATCGGGAACACAACAGGTAAGACAGCATCTGCAGACAATCAGGTATAGGGCAGGTAAGGCGGCATCTGCAGACAATCAGGTACAAGGCACGTAAGACAGCATCTGCAGACAATCAGGTACACACTAGGTAAGACGGCATCTGCAGACAATCAGGTACACAACAGGTAAGACCGCATCTGCAGACAATCAAGTACACAACAGGTAAGACGGCATCTGCAGACAATCAGGTACACGGCAGGTAAGACAGCATCTACAGACTATGAGGTACACAACAGGTAAGACGGCATCTGCAGACAATCAGGTACACAACAGGTAAGACCGCATCTGCAGACAATCAAGTACACAACAGGTAAGATGGCATCTGCAGACAATCAGGTACACAACAGGTAAGACCGCATCTGCAGACAATCAAGTACACAACAGGTAAGACGGCATCTGCAGACAATCAGGTACACGGCAGGTAAGACAGCATCTACAGACTATGAGGTACACAACAGGTAAGAAGGCATCTGCAGACAATCAGGTACACAACAGGTAAGACAGCATCTAGAGACAATCAGGTACACAGCAGGTAAGACAACATCTACAGACAATCCGGTACAAGGTTGGTAAGACAGCATCTGCAGACAATCAGGTAAACAACAGGTAAGATGGCATCTGCAGACAATCAGGTACACAACAGGTAAGACAGCATCTGCAGACAATCAGGTACACAGCAGGTAAGACGGCATCGGCAGACAATCAGGTACACGGCCGGTAAGACAGCATCAGCAGACAATCAGGTACACAACAGGTAAGACGGCATCTGCAGACAATCTGGTACACAACAGGTAAGACAGCATCTGCAGACAATCAGGTACACAACAGGTAGGGCCGCATCTGCAGACAATCAAGTACACAACAGGTAAGACGGCATCTGCAGACAATCAGGTACACGCCAGGTAAGACAGCATCTGCAGACAATCAGGTACACAGCAGGTAAGACGGCATCGGCAGACAATCAGGTACACGGCCGGTAAGACAGCATAGGCAGACAATCAGGTACACAACAGGTAAGGCAGCATCTGCTCACAATCAGGTACACGGCAGGTAAGACAGAATCTGCAGACGATCAGATACACAATAGATAAGACGGCATCTGCAGACAATCAGGTACACAATAGGTCAGAAGGCATCTGCAGACAATCAGGTACACAACAGGTAAGACGGCATCTGCAGACAATCAGGTACACAACAGGTAAGAAGGCATCTGCAGACAATCAGGTAAACAACAGGTAAGACAGCATCTAGAGCCAATCAGGTACACAACAGGTAAGAAGGCATCTGCAGACAATCAGGTACACAACAGGTAAGACCGCATCTGCAGACAATCAGGTACACAACAGGTAAGACAGAATCTGCAGACGATCAGGTACACGATAGGTAAGACGGCATCTGCAGACAATCAGGTACACAACAGGTAAGACAGCATCTGCAGACAATCAGGTACACAACATGTAAGGCAGCATCTGCAGACTATCAGGTACACGGCAGGTAAGATGGCATCTGCAGACAATCAGGTACAGAACAGGTAAGATGGCATCTGCAGACAATCAGGTACACAACAGGTAAGACCGCATCTGCAGACAATCAGGTACACAACAGGTAAGACGGCATCTGCAGACAATCAGGTACACAACAGGGAAGACAGCATCTGCAGACAATCAGGTACACAACAGGTAAGGCAGCATCTGCACACAATCAGGTACACGGCAGGTAAGACAGAATCTGCAGACGATCAGATACACAATAGATAAGACGGCATCTGCAGACAATCAGGTACACAATAGGTAAGAAGGCATCTGCAGACAATCAGGTACACAACAGGTAAGACGGCATCTGCAGACAATCAGGTACACAACAGGTAAGAAGGCATCTGCAGACAATCAGGTACACAGCAGGTAAGACGACATCGGCAGACAATCAGGTACACGGCAGGTAAGACGGCATCTAGAGAATCAGCTACACAACATGTAAGACAGAATCTGCAGACAATCAGGTACACAATAGGTAAGACGGCATCTGCAGACAATCAGGTACACAACAGGTAAGACAGCATCTGCAGACAATCAGGTACACGGCAGGTAAGACGGCATTTGCACACAATCGGGAACACAACAGGTAAGACAGCATCTGCAGACAATCAGGTATAGGGCAGGTAAGGCGGCATCTGCAGACAATCAGGTACAAGGCACGTAAGACAGCATCTGCAGACAATCAGGTACACAACAGGTAAGACCGCATCTGCAGACAATCAGGTACACAACAGGTAAGACCGCATCTGCAGACAATCAAGTACACAACAGGTAAGACGGCATCTGCAGACAATCAGGTACACGGCAGGTAAGACAGCATCTACAGACTATGAGGTACACAACAGGTAAGACGGCATCTGCAGACAATCAGGTACACAACAGGTAAGACCGCATCTGCAGACAATCAAGTACACAACAGGTAAGATGGCATCTGCAGACAATCAGGTACACAACAGGTAAGACCGCATCTGCAGACAATCAAGTACACAACAGGTAAGACGGCATCTGCAGACAATCAGGTACACGGCAGGTAAGACAGCATCTACAGACTATGAGGTACACAACAGGTAAGAAGGCATCTGCAGACAATCAGGAACACAACAGGTAAGACAGCATCTAGAGACAATCAGGTACACAGCAGGTAAGACAACATCTACAGACAATCCGGTACAAGGTTGGTAAGACAGCATCTGCAGACAATCAGGTAAACAACAGGTAAGATGGCATCTGCAGACAATCAGGTACACAACAGGTAAGACAGCATCTGCAGACAATCAGGTACACAGCAGGTAAGACGGCATCGGCAGACAATCAGGTACACGGCCGGTAAGACAGCATCAGCAGACAATCAGGTACACAACAGGTAAGACGGCATCTGCAGACAATCAGGTACACAACAGGTAAGACAGCATCTGCAGACAATCAGGTACACAACAGGTAAGGCCGCATCTGCACACAATCAGGTACACGGCAGGTAAGACAGAATCTGCAGACGATCAGGTACACAATAGGTAAGACGGCATCTGCAGACAATCAGGTACACAACAGGTAAGACAGCATCTGCAGACAATCAGGTACACAACAGGTAAGGCAGCATCTGCACACAATCAGGTACACGGCAGGTAAGACAGCATCTGCAGACAATCAGGTAAACAACAGGTAAGAAGGCATCTGCAGACAATCAGGTACACGGCAGGTAAGACGGCATCTAGACAATCAGGTACTCAACATGTAAGACAGAAACTGCAGACGATCAGGTACGCAATAGGTAAGAAGGCACCTGCAGACAATCAGGTACACGGTTGGTAACACAGCATCTGCAGACAATCAGGTAAACAACAGGTAAGATGGCATCTGCAGACAATCAGATACACAACAGGTAAGACGGCATCTGCAGACTATCAGGTACACGGCAGGTAAGATGGCATCTGCAGACAATCAGGTACACAACAGGTAAGACGGCATCTGCAGGCAATCAGGTACACAACAGGTAAGACCGCATCTGCAGACAATCAGGTACACGGCAGGAAAGACAGCATCTGCAGACAATCAGGTAAACAACAGGTAAGATGGCATCTGCAGAGAATCAGGTACACAACAGGTAAGACAGAATCTGCAGACGATCAGGTACACAATAGGTAAGACGGCATCTGCAGACAATCAGGAACACAACAGGTAAGACAGCATCTGCAGACAATCAGGTACACAACATGAAAGGCAGCATCTGCAGACTATCAGGTACACGGCAGGTAAGATGGCATCTGCAGACAATCAGGTACAGAACAGGTAAGACGGCATCTGCAGACAATCAGGTACACAACAGGTAAGACCGCATCTGCAGACAATCAGGTACACAACAGGTAAGACAGCATCTGCAGACAATCAGGTACACAACAGGTAAGACAGCATCTGCAGACAATCAGGTACACAACAGGTAAGACCGCATCTGCAGACATTCAGATACACAACAGGTAAGACAGCATCTGCAGACTATCAGGTACACGGCAGGTAAGATGGCATCTGCAGACAATCAGGTACAGAACAGGTAAGACCGCATCTGCAGACAATCAGGTACACAACAGGTAACACAGAATCTGCAGACGATCAGGTAAACGGCAGGAAAAAAGGCATCTGCAGACAATCAGGTACACAACATGTCAGAGAGCATCTGCAGACAATCAGATACACAACCGGTAAGACGGCATCTGCAGACAATCAGGTAAGACGGCATCTGCAGACAATCAGGTACACAACAGGTAAGAAGGCATCTGCAGAAAATCAGGTACACAGCAGGTAAGACGACATCGGCAGACAATCAGGTACACGGCAGGTAAGACGGCATCTACACAATCAGCCACACAACATGTAAGACAGAATCTGCAGACAATCAGGTACACAATAGGTAAGACGGCATCTGCAGACAATCAGGTACACAACAGGTAAGACAGCATCTGCAGACAATCAGGTACACGGCAGGTAAGACGGCATTTGCACACAATCAGGTACACAGCTGGTAAGACAGCATCTGCAGACAATCAGGTACAGGGCAGGTAAGGCGGCATCTGCAGACAATCAGGTACACGGCAGGTAAGACAGCATCTGCAGACAATCAGGTACACAGCAGGTAAGACGGCATCTGCAGACAATCAGGTACACAACAGGTAAGATGGCATCTGCAGACAATCAGGTACACAACAGGTAAGACCGCATCTGCAGACAATCAAGTACACAACAGGTAAGACGGCATCTGCAGACAATCAGGTACACGCCAGGTAAGACAGCATCTACAGACAATCAGGTACACAACAGGTAAGAAGGCATCTGCAGACAATCAGGTACACAACAGGTAAGAATGCATCTGCAGACAATCAGGTACACAACAGGTAAGACAGCATCTACAGACAATCAGGTACACAGCAGGTAAGACAACATCTACAGACAATCAGGTACACGGTTGGTAAGACAGCATCTGCAGACAATCAGGTACACGGTTGGTAAGACAGCATCTGCAGACAATCAGGTAAACAACAGGTAAGATGGCATCTGCAGACAATCAGGTACACAACAGGTAAGACAGCATCTGCAGACAATCAGGTACACAGCAGGTAAGACGGCATCGGCAGACAATCAGGTACACGGCCCGTAAGACAGCATCAGCAGACAATCAGGTACACAACAGGTAAGACGGCATCTGCAGACAATCAGGTACACAACCGGTAAGACAGCATCTGCAGACAATCAGGTACACAACAGGTAAGGCAGCATCTGCACACAATCAGGTACACGGCAGGTAAGACAGAATCTGCAGATGATCAGATACACAATAGATAAGACGGCATCTGCAGACAATCAGGTACACAACAGGTAAGAAGGCATCTGCAGACAATCAGGTACACAACAGGTAAGACGGCATCTGCAGACAATCAGGTACACAACAGGTAAGAAGGCATCTGCAGACAATCAGGTACACAGCAGGTAAGACGACATCGGCAGACAATCAGGTACACGGCAGGTAAGACGGCATCTAGACAATCAGCTACACAACATGTAAGACAGAATCTGCAGACAATCAGGTACACAATAGGTAAGACCGCATCTGCAGACAATCAGGTACACAACAGGTAAGACAGCATCTGCAGACAATTAGGTACACGGCAGGTAAGACGGCATTTGCACACAATCAGGAACACAACAGGTAAGACAGCATCTACAGACAATCAGGTATAGGGCAGGTAATGCGGCATCTGCAGACAATCAGGTACACAACAGGTAAGATGGCATCTGCAGACAATCAGGTACACAACAGGTAAGACCGCATCTGCAGACAATCAAGTACACAACAGGTAAGACGGCATCTGCAGACAATCAGGTACACGGCAGGTAAGACAGCATCTACAGACTATGAGGTACACAACAGGTAAGAAGGCATCTGCAGACAATCAGGTACACAACAGGTAAGATGGCATCTGCAGACAATCAGGTACACGGCAGGTAAGACAGCATCTGCAGACAATCAGGTACACAGCAGGTAAGACGGCATCTGCAGACAATCAGGTACACAACAGGTAAGATGGCATCTGCAGACAATCAGGTACACAACAGGTAAGACAGCATCTAGAGACAATCAGGTACACAGCAGGTAAGACAACATCTACAGACAATCCGGTACAAGGTTGGTAAGACAGCATCTGCAGACAATCAGGTACACAGTTGTTAAGACAGCATCTGCAGACAATCAGGTAAACAACAGGTAAGATGGCATCTGCAGACAATCAGGTACACAACAGGTAAGACAGCATCGGCAGACAATCAGGTACACGGCCGGTAAGACGGCATCAGCCGACAATCAGGTACACAACAGGTAAGACGGCATCTGCAGACCATCAGGTACACAACAGGTAAGACAGCATCTGCAGACAATCAGGTACACAACAGGTAAGGCAGGATCTGCACACAATCAGGTACACGGCAGGTAAGACAGAATCTGCAGACGATCAGGTACACAATAGGTAAGACGGCATCTGCAGACAATCAGGTACACAACAGGTAAGACAGCATCTGCAGACAATCAGGTACACAACAGGTAAGGCAGCATCTGCACACAATCAGGCACACGGCAGGTAAGGCAGCATCTGCACACAATCAGGTACACGGCAGGTAAGACAGAATCTGCAGACAATCAGGTAAACAACAGGTAAGAAGGCATCTGCAGACAATCAGGTACACAGCAGGTAAGACGGCATCGGCAAACAATCAGGTACACGGCAGGTAAGACGGCATCTAGACAATCAGGTACTCAACATGTAAGACAGAAACTGCAGACGATCAGGTACACAATAGGTAAGAAGGCATCTGCAGACAATCAGGTACACGGTTGGTAACACAGCATTTCCAGACAATCAGGTAAACAACAGGTAAGATGGCATCTGCAGACAATCAGATACACAACAGGTAAGACGGCATCTGCAGACTATCAGGTACACGGCCGGTAAGACGGCATCAGCAGACAATCAGGTACACAACAGGTAAGACGGCATCTGCAGACCATCAGGTACACAACAGGTAAGACAGCATCTGCAGACAATCAGGTACACAACAGGTAAGGCAGCATCTGCACACAATCAGGTACACGGCAGGTAAGACAGAATCTGCAGACGATCAGGTACACAATAGGTAAGACGGCATCTGCAGACAATCAGGTACAGAACATGTAAGACAGCATCTGCAGACAATCAGGTACACAACAGGTAAGGCAGCATCTGCACACAATCAGGCACACGGCAGGTAAGACAGCATCTGCAGACAATCAGGTAAACAACAGGTAAGAAGGCATCTGCAGACAATCAGGTACACAGCAGGTAAGACGGCATCGGCAAACAATCAGGTACACGGCAGGTAAGACGGCATCTAGACAATCAGGTACTCAACATGTAAGACAGAAACTGCAGACGATCAGGTACACAATAGGTAAGAAGGCATCTGCAGACAATCAGGTACACGGTTGGTAACACAGCATTTCCAGACAATCAGATACACAACAGGTAAGACGGCATCTGCAGACTATCAGGTACACGGCAGGTAAGATGGCATCTGCAGACAATCAGGTACACAACAAATAAGACGGCATCTGCAGACAATCAGGTACACAACAGGTAAGACCGCATCTGCAGACAATCAGGTACACGGCAGGAAAGCCAGCATCTGCAGACAATCAGGTAAACAACAGGTAAGATGGCATCTGCAGACAATCAGGTACACAACAGGTAAGACAGAATCTGCAGACGATCAGGTACATAATAGGTAAGACGGCATCTGCAGACAATCAGGTACACAACAGGTAAGGCAGCATCTGCAGACTATCAGGTACACGGCAGGTAAGATGGCATCTGCAGACAATCAGGTACAGAACAGGTAAGACGGCATCTGCAGACAATCAGGTACACAACAGGTAAGACCGCATCTGCAGACAATCAGGTAAACAACAGGTAAGACAGCATCTGCAGACAATCAGATACACAACAGGTAAGACGGCATCTGTAGACTATCAGGTACACGGCAGGTAAGTTGGCATCTGTAGACAATCAGGTACAGAACAGGTAAGACGGCATCTGCAGACAATCAGGTACACAACACGTAAGACCGCATCTGCAGACAATCAGGTACACAACAGGTAAGACGGCATCTGCAGACAATTAGGTACACGGCAGGTCAGACAGCATCTGCAGACAATCAGGTAAACAACAGGTAAGATGGCATCTGCAGACAATCAGGTCCACAACAGGTAAGACAGAATCTGCAGACGATCAGGTACACAATAGGTAAGACGGCATCTGCAGACAATCAGGTACAAAATAGGTAAGACAGCATCTGCAGACAATCAGGTACACAACAGGTAAGGCAGCATCTGCACACAATCAGGTACACGGCAGGTAAGACAGCATCGGCAGACAATCAGGTAAACAACAGGTAAGACGGCATCTGCAGACAATCAGGTACACGGCAGGTAAGACGGCATCTGCACACACTCAGGTACACGGCAGGTAAGACAGCATCTGCAGACAATCAGCTACACAACAGGTAAGGCAGCATCTGCACACAATCAGGTACACGGCAGGTAAGACAGCATCTGCAGACAATCAGGTAAACAACAGGTATGACGGCATCTGAAGCCAATCAGGTACACAACAGGTAAGACAGCATCTGCAGACAATCAGGTACACGGCAGATAAGACAGCATCTGCAGACAATCAGGTACACAACAGGTAAGAAGGCATCTGCAGACAATCAGGTACACAACAGGTAAGACAGCATCTGCAGATAATCAGGTACACGGTTGGTAAGACAGCATCTGAAGACAATCAGGTACACAACAGGTAAGACAGCATCCGCAGACAATCAGGAACACAACAGGTAAGGCAGCATCTGCACACAATCAGGTAAACAACAGGTAAGACGGCATCTGCAGACAATCAGGTACAGAACAGGTAAGACGGCATCTGCAGACAATCAGGTACACAACAGGTAAGACGGCATCTGCAGACAATCAGGTACACGGCAGGTAAGACAGCATCTACAGACTATGAGGTACACAACAGGTAAGAAGGCATCTGCAGACAATCAGGTACACAACAGGTAAGATGGCATCTGCAGACAATCAGGTACACGGCAAGTAAGACAGCATCTGCAGACAATCAGGTACACAGCAGGTAAGACGGCATCTGCAGACAATCAGGTACACAACAGGTAAGATGGCATCTGCAGACAATCAGGTACACAACAGGTAAGACAGCATCTAGAGACAATCAGGTACACAGCAGGTAAGACAACATCTACAGACAATCCGGTACAAGGTTGGTAAGACAGCATCTGCAGACAATCAGGTGCACAGTTGTTAAGACAGCATCTGCAGACAATCAGGTAAACAACAGGTAAGATGGCATCTGCAGACAATCAGGTACACAACAGGTAAGACAGCATCTGCAGACAATCAGGTACACAGCAGGTAAGACGGCATCGGCAGACAATCAGGTACACGGCCGGTAAGACGGCATCAGCAGACAATCAGGTACACAACAGGTAAGACGGCATCTGCAGACCATCAGGTACACAACAGGTAAGACAGCATCTGCAGACAATCAGGTACACAACAGGTAAGGCAGCATCTGCACACAATCAGGTACACGGCAGGTAAGACAGAATCTGCAGACGATCAGGTACACAATAGGTAAGACGGCATCTGCAGACAATCAGGTACACAACATGTAAGACAGCATCTGCAGACAATCAGGTACACAACAGGTAAGGCAGCATCTGCACACAATCAGGCACACGGCAGGTAAGACAGCATCTGCAGACAATCAGGTAAACAACAGGTAAGAAGGCATCTGCAGACAATCAGCTACACAACAGGTAAGGCAGCATCTGCACACAATCAGGTACACGGCAGGTAAGACAGCATCTGCAGACAATCAGGTAAACAACAGGTATGACGGCATCTGAAGCCAATCAGGTACACAACAGGTAAGACAGCATCTGCAGACAATCAGGTACACGGCAGATAAGACAGCATCTGCAGACAATCAGGTACACAACAGGTAAGAAGGCATCTGCAGACAATCAGGTACACAACAGGTAAGACAGCATCTGCAGATAATCAGGTACACGGTTGGTAAGACAGCATCTGAAGACAATCAGGTACACAACAGGTAAGACAGGATCCGCAGACAATCAGGAACACAACAGGTAAGGCAGCATCTGCACACAATCAGGTAAACAACAGGTAAGACGGCATCTGCAGACAATCAGGTACACGGCAGTTAAGACGGCATCTGCACACAATCAGGTACACGGCAGGTAAGAAAGCATCTGCAGACAATCAGGTACACAACAGGTAAGGCAGCATCTGCACACAATCAGGTACACGGCAGGTAAGACAGCATCTGCAGACAATCAGGTAAACAACAGGTAAGACGGCATCTGCAGACAATCAGGTACACAGCAGGTAAGACGACATCGGCAGACAATCAGGTACACGGCAGGTAAGACGGCATCTAGACAATCAGATACACAACATGTAAGACAGAATCTGCAGACAATCAGTTACACAATAGGTAAGACGGCATCTGCAGACAATCAGGTACACAACAGGTAAGACGGCATCTGCAGACAATCAGGTACACGGCAGGTAAGACGGCATTTGCAGACAATCAGGTACACAACAGGTAAGACGGCATTTGCAGACAATCAGGTACAGGGCAGGAAAGACAGCATCTGCAGACAATCAGGTACAGGGCTGGTATGGCGGCATCTGCAGACAATCAGGTACAGGGCAGGTAAGAAAGCATCTGCAGACAATCAGGTACACGGCAGGTAAGCGGCATCTGCAGATAATCAGGTACACAACAGGTAAGACAGCATCTGCAGACAATCAGATACACAACAGGTAAGACTGCATCTGCAGACAATCAAGTACACAGCATGTAAGACAGAATCTGCAGACAATCAGGTACACAATAGGTAAGACGGCATCTGCAGACAATCAGGTACACGGCAGGTTAGACAGCATCTACAGACTATCAGGTACACGGCAGTTAATACGGCATTTGCACACAATCAGGTACACAACAGGTAAGATGGCATCTGCAGACAATCAGGACCACAACAGGTAAGACTGCATCTGCAGACAATCAAGTACACAGCATGTAAGACAGAATCTGCAGACAATCAGGTACACAATAGGTAAGACGGCATCTGCAGACAATCAGGTACACGGCACGTTAGACAGCATCTACAGACTATCAGGTACACAACAGGTAAGAAGGCATCTGCAGACAATCAGGTACACAGCAGGTAAGAAGGCATCTGCAGACAATCAGGTACACAACAGGTAAGAAGGCATCTGCAGACAATCAGGTACACAACAGGTAAGACAGCATCTACAGACAATCAGGTACACAGCAGGAAAGACAACATCTACAGACAATCAGGTACAAGGTTGGTAAGACATCATCTGCAGACAATCAGGTACACAGTTGGTAAGACAGTATCTGCAGGCAATCAGGTAAACAACAGGTAAGATGGCATCTGCAGACAATCAGGTACACAACAGGTAAGACAGAATCTGCAGACGATCAGGTACACAATAGGTAAGACGGCATCTGCAGACAATCAGGTACACAACAGGTAAGACAGCATCTGCACACAATCAGGTACACGGCAGGTAAGACAGCATCTGCAGACAATCAGGTAAACAACAGGTAAGACGGCATCTGCAGACAATCAGGTACACGGCAGGTAAGACGGCATCTGCACACCCTCAGGTACACGGCAGGTAAGACAGCATCTGCAGACAAATCAGGTACACAACAGGTAAGGCAGCATCTGCAGACTATCAGGCACACGGCAGGTAAGATGGCATCTGCAGACAATCAGGTACAGAACAGGTAAGACGGCATCTGCAGACAATCAGGTACACAACAGGTAAGACGGCATCTGCAGACAATCAGGTACACGGCAGGTAAGACAGCATCTACAGACTATGAGGTACACAACAGGTAAGAAGGCATCTGCAGACAATCAGGTACACAACAGGTAAGATGGCATCTGCAGACAATCAGGTACACAACAGGTAAGACAGCATCTGCAGACAATCAGGTACACAGCAGGTAAGACGGCATCGGCAGACAATCAGGTACACGGCCGGTAAGACGGCATCAGCAGACAATCAGGTACACAACAGGTAAGACGGCATCTGCAGACCATCAGGTACACAACAGGTAAGACAGCATCTGCAGACAATCAGGTACACAACAGGTAAGGCAGCATCTGCACACAATCAGGTACACGGCAGGTAAGACAGAATCTGCAGACAATCAGGTACACCGCAGGTAAGACGGCATCGGCAAACAATCAGGTACACGGCAGGTAAGACGGCATCTAGACAATCAGGTACTCAACATGTAAGACAGAAACTGCAGACGATCAGGTACACAATAGGTAAGAAGGCATCTGCAGACAATCAGGTACACGGTTGGTAACACAGCATTTCCAGACAATCAGGTAAACAACAGGTAAGATGGCATCTGCAGACAATCAGATACAAAACAGGTAAGACGGCATCTGCAGACTATCAGGTACACGGCAGGTAAGATGGCATCTGCAGACAATCAGGTACACAACAAATAAGACGGCATCTGCAGACAATCAGGTACACAACAGGTAAGACCGCATCTGCAGACAATCAGGTACACGGCAGGAAAGCCAGCATCTGCAGACAATCAGGTAAACAACAGGTAAGATGGCATCTGCAGACAATCAGGTACACAACAGGTAAGACAGAATCTGCAGACGATCAGGTACATAATAGGTAAGACGGCATCTGCAGACAATCAGGTACACAACAGGTAAGGCAGCATCTGCAGACTATCAGGTACACGGCAGGTAAGATGGCATCTGCAGACAATCAGGTACAGAACAGGTAAGACGGCATCTGCAGACAATCAGGTACACAACAGGTAAGACCGCATCTGCAGACAATCAGGTAAACAACAGGTAAGACAGCATCTGCAGACAATCAGATACACAACAGGTAAGACGGCATCTGTAGACTATCAGGTACACGGCAGGTAAGTTGGCATCTGTAGACAATCAGGTACAGAACAGGTAAGACGGCATCTGCAGACAATCAGGTACACAACACGTAAGTCCGCATCTGCAGACAATCAGGTACACAACAGGTAAGACGGCATCTGCAGACAATTAGGTACACGGCAGGTCAGACAGCATCTGCAGACAATCAGGTAAACAACAGGTAAGATGGCATCTGCAGACAATCAGGTCCACAACAGGTAAGACAGAATCTGCAGACGATCAGGTACACAATAGGTAAGACGGCATCTGCAGACAATCAGGTACAAAATAGGTAAGACAGCATCTGCAGACAATCAGGTACACAACAGGTAAGGCAGCATCTGCACACAATCAGGTACACGGCAGGTCAGACAGCATCGGCAGACAATCAGGTAAACAACAGGTAAGACGGCATCTGCAGACAATCAGGTACACGGCAGGTAAGACGGCATCTGCACACACTCAGGTACACGGCAGGTAAGACAGCATCTGCAGACAATCAGCTACACAACAGGTAAGGCAGCATCTGCACACAATCAGGTACACGGCAGGTAAGACAGCATCTGCAGACAATCAGGTAAACAACAGGTATGACGGCATCTGAAGCCAATCAGGTACACAACAGGTAAGACAGCATCTGCAGACAATCAGGTACACGGCAGATAAGACAGCATCTGCAGACAATCAGGTACACAACAGGTAAGAAGGCATCTGCAGACAATCAGGTACACAACAGGTAAGACAGCATCTGCAGATAATCAGGTACACGGTTGGTAAGACAGCATCTGAAGACAATCAGGTACACAACAGGTAAGACAGCATCCGCAGACAATCAGGAACACAACAGGTAAGGCAGCATCTGCACACAATCAGGTAAACAACAGGTAAGACGGCATCTGCAGACAATCAGGTACAGAACAGGTAAGATGGCCTCTGCAGACAATCAGGTACCCAACAGGTAAGACCGCATCTGCAGACAATCAAGTACACAACAGGTAAGACGGCATCTGCAGACAATCAGGTACACGGCAGGTAAGACAGCATCTACAGACTATGAGGTACACAACAGGTAAGAAGGCATCTGCAGACAATCAGGTACACAACAGGTAAGATGGCATCTGCAGACAATCAGGTACACGGCAGGTAAGACAGCATCTGCAGACAATCAGGTACACAGCAGGTAAGACGGCATCTGCAGACAATCAGGTACACAACAGGTAAGATGGCATCTGCAGACAATCAGGTACACAACAGGTAAGACAGCATCTAGAGACAATCAGGTACACAGCAGGTAAGACAACATCTACAGACAATCCGGTACAAGGTTGGTAAGACAGCATCTGCAGACAATCAGGTACACAGTTGTTAAGACAGCATCTGCAGACAATCAGGTAAACAACAGGTAAGATGGCATCTGCAGACAATCAGGTACACAACAGGTAAGACAGCATCGGCAGACAATCAGGTACACGGCCGGTAAGACGGCATCAGCCGACAATCAGGTACACAACAGGTAAGACGGCATCTGCAGACCATCAGGTACACAACAGGTAAGACAGCATCTGCAGACAATCAGGTACACAACAGGTAAGGCAGCATCTGCACACAATCAGGTACACGGCAGGTAAGACAGAATCTGCAGATGATCAGGTACACAATAGGTAAGACGGCATCTGCAGACAATCAGGTACACAACAGGTAAGACAGCATCTGCAGACAATCAGGTACACAACAGGTAAGTCAGCATCTGCACACAATCAGGCACACGGCAGGTAAGACAGCATCTGCAGACAATCAGGTAAACAACAGGTAAGAAGGCATCTGCAGACAATCAGGTACACAGCAGGTAAGACGGCATCGGCAAACAAGCAGGTACACGGCAGGTAAGACGGCATCTAGACAATCAGGTACTCAACATGTAAGACAGAAACTGCAGACGATCAGGTACACAATAGGTAAGAAGGCATCTGCAGACAATCAGGTACACGGTTGGTAACACAGCATTTCCAGACAATCAGGTAAACAACAGGTAAGATGGCATCTGCAGACAATCAGATACACAACAGGTAAGACGGCATCTGCAGACTATCAGGTACACGGCAGGTAAGATGGCATCTGCAGACAATCAGGTACACAACAAATAAGACGGCGTCTGCAGACAATCAGGTACACAACAGGTAAGACCGCATCTGCAGACAATCAGGTACATGGCAGGAAAGCCAGCATCTGCAGACAATCAGGTAAACAACAGGTAAGATGGCATCTGCAGACAATCAGGTACACAACAGGTAAGACAGAATCTGCAGACGATCAGGTACACAATAGGTAAGACGGCATCTGCAGACAATCAGGTACACAACAGGTAAGGCAGCATCTGCAGACTATCAGGTACACGGCAAGTAAGATGGCATCTGCAGACAATCAGGTACAGAACAGGTAAGACGGCATCTGCAGACAATCAGGTACACAACAGGTAAGACGGCATCTGCAGACAATCAGGTACACGGCAGGTAAGACAGCATCTACAGACTATGAGGTACACAACAGGTAAGAAGGCATCTGCAGACAATCAGGTACACAACAGGTAAGATGGCATCTGCAGACAATCAGGTACACGGCAGGTAAGACAGCATCTGCAGACAATCAGGTACACAGCAGGTAAGACGGCATCTGCAGACAATCAGGTACACAACAGGTAAGATGGCATCTGCAGACAATCAGGTACACAACAGGTAAGACAGCATCTAGAGACAATCAGGTACACAGCAGGTAAGACAACATCTACAGACAATCCGGTACAAGGTTGGTAAGACAGCATCTGCAGACAATCAGGTACACAGTTGTTAAGACAGCATCTGCAGACAATCAGGTAAACAACAGGTAAGATGGCATCTGCAGACAATCAGGTACACAACAGGTAAGACAGCATCTGCAGAAAATCAGGTACACAGCAGGTAAGACGGCATCGGCAGACAATCAGGTACACGGCCGGTAAGACGGCATCAGCAGACAATCAGGTACACAACAGGTAAGACGGCATCTGCAGACCATCAGGTACACAACAGGTAAGACAGCATCTGCAGACAATCAGGTACACAACAGGTAAGGCAGCATCTGCACACAATCAGGTACACGGCAGGTAAGACAGAATCTGCAGACGATCAGGTACACAATAGGTAAGACGGCATCTGCAGACAATCAGGTACACAACATGTAAGACAGCATCTGCAGACAATCAGGTACACAACAGGTAAGGCAGCATCTGCACACAATCAGGCACACGGCAGGTAAGACAGCATCTGCAGACAATCAGGTAAACAACAGGTAAGAAGGCATCTGCAGACAATCAGGTACACAGCAGGTAAAACGGCATCGGCAAACAATCAGGTACACGGCAGGTAAGACGGCATCTAGACAATCAGGTACTCAACAGGTAAGACAGCATCTGCAGACAATCAGGTACACGGCCGGTAAGACGGCATCAGCAGACAATCAGGTACACAACAGGTAAGACGGCATCTGCAGACCATCAGGTACACAACAGGTAAGACAGCATCTGCAGACAATCAGGTACACAACAGGTAAGGCAGCATCTGCACACAATCAGGTACACGGCAGGTAAGACAGAATCTGCAGACGATCAGGTACACAATAGGTAAGACGGCATCTGCAGACAATCAGGTACACAACATGTAAGACAGCATCTGCAGACAATCAGGTACAGAACAGGTAAGACAGCATCTGCAGACAATCAGGTACACAACAGGTAAGACCGCATCTGCAGACAATCAGGTAAACAACAGGTAAGACAGCATCTGCAGACAATCAGATACACAACAGGTAAGACGGCATCTGTAGACTATCAGGTACACGGCAGGTAAGTTGGCATCTGTAGACAATCAGGTACAGAACAGGTAAGACGGCATCTGCAGACAATCAGGTACACAACACGTAAGACCGCATCTGCAGACAATCAGGTACACAACAGGTAAGACGGCATCTGCAGACAATTAGGTACACGGCAGGTCAGACAGCATCTGCAGACAATCAGGTAAACAACAGGTAAGATGGCATCTGCAGACAATCAGGTCCACAACAGGTAAGACAGAATCTGCAGACGATCAGGTACACAATAGGTAAGACGGCATCTGCAGACAATCAGGTACAAAATAGGTAAGACAGCATCTGCAGACAATCAGGTACACAACAGGTAAGGCAGCATCTGCACACAATCAGGTACACGGCAGGTAAGACAGCATCGGCAGACAATCAGGTAAACAACCGGTAAGACGGCATCTGCAGACAATCAGGTACACGGCAGGTAAGACGGCATCTGCACACACTCAGGTACACGGCAGGTAAGACAGCATCTGCAGACAATCAGCTACACAACAGGTAAGGCAGCATCTGCACACAATCAGGTACACGGCAGGTAAGACAGCATCTGCAGACAATCAGGTAAACAACAGGTATGACGGCATCTGAAGCCAATCAGGTACACAACAGGTAAGACAGCATCTGCAGACAATCAGGTACACGGCAGATAAGACAGCATCTGCAGACAATCAGGTACACAACAGGTAAGAAGGCATCTGCAGACAATCAGGTACACAACAGGTAAGACAGCATCTGCAGATAATCAGGTACACGGTTGGTAAGACAGCATCTGAAGACAATCAGGTACACAACAGGTAAGACAGCATCCGCAGACAATCAGGAACACAACAGTTAAGGCAGCATCTGCACACAATCAGGTAAACAACAGGTAAGACGGCATCTGCAGACAATCAGGTATACGGCAGGTAAGACGGCATCTGCACACAATCAGGTACACGGCAGGTAAGAAAGCATCTGCAGACAATGAGGTACACAACAGGTAAGGCAGCATCTGCAGACAATCAGATACACAACAGGTAAGATGGCATCTGCAGTCAATCAGGTACACAACAGGTAAGACCGCATTTGCAGACAATCAGGTACAGGGCAGGTAAGACAGCATCTGCAGACAATCAGGTACAGGGCTGGTATGGCGGCATCTGCAGACAATCAGGTACAGGGCAGGTAAGAAAGCATCTGCAGACAATCAGGTACACGGCAGGTAAGCGGCATCTGCAGACAATCAGGTACACAACAGGTAAGACAGCATCTGCAGACAATCAGATACACAACAGGTAAGATGGCATCTGCAGTCAATCAGGTACACAACAGGTAAGACCGCTTCTGCAGACAATCAAGTACACAACAGGTAAGACGGCATCTGCAGACAATCAGGTATACGGCAGGTAAGACAGCATCTGCAGACAATCAGGTACACAGCAGGTAAGAAGGCATCTGCAGACAATCAGGTACACAACAGGTAAGAAGGCATCTGCAGACAATCAGGAAAACGGCAGGTCAGACGGCATCTGCTGACAATCAGGTACACAACAGGTAAGACAGAATCTGCAGACGATCAGGTAAACGGCAGGAAAGACGGCATCTGCAGACAATCAGGTAAACAACAGGTCAGAGAGCATCTGCAGACAATCAGATACACATCCGGTAAAACGGCATCTGCAGACAATCAGGTACACAACCGGTAAGACGGCATCTGCAGACAATCAGGTAGACAGCAGGTAAGATGGCAACTGCAGACAATCAGGTACACAACAGGGAAGACGGCATCTGCAGACAATCAGGTACACAACAGGTAAGACCGCATCTGCAGACAATCAAGTACATAACAGGTAAGACGGCATCTGCAGACAATCAGGTACACGGCAGGTAAGACAGCATCTGCAGACAATCAGGTAAACAACAGGTAAGACAGCATCTGCAGACAATCAGGTACACAACAGGTAAGACAGCATCTAGAGACAATCAGGTACACAGCAGGTAAGACAACATCTACAGACAATCCGGTACAAGGTTGGTAAGACAGCATCTGCAGACAATCAGGTACACAGTTGTTAAGACAGCATCTGCAGACAATCAGGTAAACAACAGGTAAGATGGCATCTGCAGACAATCAGGTACACAACAGGTAAGACAGCATCGGCAGACAATCAGGTACACGGCCGGTAAGACGGCGTCAGCCGACAATCAGGTACACAACAGGTAAGACGGCATCTGCAGACCATCAGGTACACAACAGGTAAGACAGCATCTGCAGACAATCAGGTACACAACAGGTAAGGCAGCATCTGCACACAATCAGGTACACGGCAGGTAAGACAGAATCTGCAGACGATCAGGTACACAATAGGTAAGACGGCATCTGCAGACAATCAGGTACACAACAGGTAAGACAGCATCTGCAGACAATCAGGTACACAACAGGTAAGTCAGCATCTGCACACAATCAGGCACACGGCAGGTAAGACAGCATCTGCAGACAATCAGGTAAACAACAGGTAAGAAGGCATCTGCAGACAATCAGGTACACAGCAGGTAAGACGGCATCGGCAAACAAGCAGGTACACGGCAGGTAAGACGGCATCTAGACAATCAGGTACTCAACATGTAAGACAGAAACTGCAGACTATCAGGTACACAATAGGTAAGAAGGCATCTGCAGACAATCAGGTACACGGTTGGTAACACAGCATTTCCAGACAATCAGGTAAACAACAGGTAAGATGGCATCTGCAGACAATCAGATACACAACAGGTAAGACGGCATCTGCAGACTATCAGGTACACGGCAGGTAAGATGGCATCTGCAGACAATCAGGTACACAACAAATAAGACGGCGTCTGCAGACAATCAGGTACACAACAGGTAAGACCGCATCTGCAGACAATCAGGTACATGGCAGGAAAGCCAGCATCTGCAGACAATCAGGTAAACAACAGGTAAGATGGCATCTGCAGACAATCAGGTACACAACAGGTAAGACAGAATCTGCAGACGATCAGGTACACAATAGGTAAGACGGCATCTGCAGACAATCAGGTACACAACAGGTAAGGCAGCATCTGCAGACTATCAGGTACACGGCAAGTAAGATGGCATCTGCAGACAATCAGGTACAGAACAGGTAAGACGGCATCTGCAGACAATCAGGTACACAACAGGTAAGACGGCATCTGCAGACAATCAGGTACACGGCAGGTAAGACAGCATCTACAGACTATGAGGTACACAACAGGTAAGAAGGCATCTGCAGACAATCAGGTACACAACAGGTAAGATGGCATCTGCAGACAATCAGGTACACGGCAGGTAAGACAGAATCTGCAGACGATCAGGTACACAATAGGTAAGACGGCATCTGCAGACAATCAGGTACACAACATGTAAGACAGCATCTGCAGACAATCAGGTACACAACAGGTAAGGCAGCATCTGCACACAATCAGGCACACGGCAGGTAAGACAGCATCTGCAGACAATCAGGTAAACAACAGGTAAGAAGGCATCTGCAGACAATCAGGTACACAGCAGGTAAAACGGCATCTGCAGACAATCAGGTACACAGCAGGTAAGACGGCATCGGCAGACAATCAGGTACACGGCCGGTAAGACGGCATCAGCAGACAATCAGGTACACAACAGGTAAGACGGCATCTGCAGACCATCAGGTACACAACAGGTAAGACAGCATCTGCAGACAATCAGGTACACAACAGGTAAGGCAGCATCTGCACACAATCAGGTACACGGCAGGTAAGACAGAATCTGCAGACGATCAGGTACACAATAGGTAAGACGGCATCTGCAGACAATCAGGTACACAACATGTAAGACAGCATCTGCAGACAATCAGGTACAGAACAGGTAAGACGGCATCTGCAGACAATCAGGTACACAACAGGTAAGACCGCATCTGCAGACAATCAGGTAAACAACAGGTAAGACAGCATCTGCAGACAATCAGATACACAACAGGTAAGACGGCATCTGTAGACTATCAGGTACACGGCAGGTAAGTTGGCATCTGTAGACAATCAGGTACAGAACAGGTAAGACGGCATCTGCAGACAATCAGGTACACAACACGTAAGTCCGCATCTGCAGACAATCAGGTACACAACAGGTAAGACGGCATCTGCAGACAATTAGGTACACGGCAGGTCAGACAGCATCTGCAGACAATCAGGTAAACAACAGGTAAGATGGCATCTGCAGACAATCAGGTCCACAACAGGTAAGACAGAATCTGCAGACGATCAGGTACACAATAGGTAAGACGGCATCTGCAGACAATCAGGTACAAAATAGGTAAGACAGCATCTGCAGACAATCAGGTACACAACAGGTAAGGCAGCATCTGCACACACTCAGGTACACGGCAGGTAAGACAGCATCTGCAGACAATCAGCTACACAACAGGTAAGGCAGCATCTGCACACAATCAGGTACACGGCAGGTAAGACAGCATCTGCAGACAATCAGGTAAACAACAGGTATGACGGCATCTGAAGCCAATCAGGTACACAACAGGTAAGACAGCATCTGCAGACAATCAGGTACACGGCAGATAAGACAGCATCTGCAGACAATCAGGTACACAACAGGTAAGAAGGCATCTGCAGACAATCAGGTACACAACAGGTAAGACAGCATCTGCAGATAATCAGGTACACGGTTGGTAAGACAGCATCTGAAGACAATCAGGTAGACAACAGGTAAGACAGCATCCGCAGACAATCAGGAACACAACAGGTAAGGCAGCATCTGCACACAATCAGGTAAACAACAGGTAAGACGGCATCTGCAGACAATCAGGTACACGGCAGGTAAGACGGCATCTGCACACAATCAGGTACACGGCAGGTAAGAAAGCATCTGCAGACAATCAGGTACACAACAGGTAAGGCAGCATCTGCACACAATCAGGTACACGGCAGGTAAGACAGCATCTGCAGACAATCAGGTAAACAACAGGTAAGACGGCATCTGCAGACAATCAGGTACACAGCAGGTAAGACGACATCGGCAGACAATCAGGTACACGGCAGGTAAGACGGCATCTAGACAATCAGATACACAACATGTAAGACAGAATCTGCAGACAATCAGTTACACAATAGGTAAGACGGCATCTGCAGACAATCAGGTACACAACAGGTAAGACGGCATCTGCAGACAATCAGGTACACGGCAGGTAAGACTGCATTTGCAGACAATCAGGTACACAACAGGTAAGACGGCATTTGCAGACAATCAGGTACAGGGCAGGTAAGACAGCATCTGCAGACAATCAGGTACAGGGCTGGTATGGCGGCATCTGCAGACGATCAGGTACAGGGCAGGTAAGAAAGCATCTGCAGACAATCAGGTACACGGCAGGTAAGCGGCATCTGCAGACAATCAGGTACACAACAGGTAAGACAGCATCTGCAGACAATCAGATACACAACAGGTAAGATGGCATCTGCAGTCAATCAGGTACACAACAGGTAAGACCGCTTCTGCAGACAATCAAGTACACAACAGGTAAGACGGCATCTGCAGACAATCAGGTATACGGCAGGTAAGACAGCATCTGCAGACAATCAGGTACACAGCAGGTAAGAAGGCATCTGCAGACAATCAGGTACACAACAGGTAAGAAGGCATCTGCAGACAATCAGGAAAACGGCAGGTCAGACGGCATCTGCAGACAATCAGGTACACAACAGGTAAGACAGAATCTGCAGACGATCAGGTAAACGGCAGGAAAGACGGCATCTGCAGACAATCAGGTAAACAACAGGTCAGAGAGCATCTGCAGACAATCAGATACACATCCGGTAAAACGGCATCTGCAGACAATCAGGTACACAACCGGTAAGACGGCATCTGCAGACAATCAGGTAGACAGCAGGTAAGATGGCAACTGCAGACAATCAGGTACACAACAGGGAAGACGGCATCTGCAGACAATCAGGTACACAACAGGTAAGACCGCATCTGCAGACAATCAAGTACATAACAGGTAAGACGGCATCTGCAGACAATCAGGTACACGGCAGGTAAGACAGCATCTGCAGACAATCAGGTAAACAACAGGTAAGACAGCATCTGCAGACAATCAGGTACACAACAGGTAAGATGGCATCTGCAGACAATCAGGTACACAACAGGTAAGACAGCATCTACAGACAATCAGGTACACGGTTGGTAAAACAGCATCTGCAGACAATCAGGTACACGGTTGGTAAGACAGCATCTGCAGACAATCAGGTACACGGCAGGTAAGACAGCATCTGCAGACAATCAGGTACACAACAGGTAAGAAGGCATCTGCAGGCAATCAGATACACAACAGGTAAGACAGCATCTGCAGACAATCAGGTACACAACAGGTAAGAAGGCATCTGCAGGCAATCAGATACACAACAGGTAAATCAGCATCTGCAGACAGTCAGGTACACGGCAGGTAAGACAGCATCTGCAGACAATCAGGTACACAACAGGTAAGAAGGCATCTGCAGACAATCAGGTACACAACAGGTAAGAAGGCATCTGCAGGCAATCAGATACACAACAGGTAAATCAGCATCTGCAGACAATCAGGTACACGGCAGGTAAGACAGCATCTGCAGACAATTCGGTAAACAACAGGTAAGACGGCATCTGCAGACAATCAGGTACACGGCAGGTAAGACGGCATCTGCACACAGTCAGGTACACGGCAGGTATGACAGCATCTGCAGACAATCAGGTACACAACAGGTAAGGCAGCATCTGCACACAATCAGGTACACGGCAGGTAAGACAGCATCTGCAGACAATCAGGTAAACAACAGGTAAGACGGCATCTGCAGACAATCAGGTACACAACAGGTAAGACAGCATCTGCAGACAATCAGGTACACGGCAGGTAAGACAGCATCTGCAGACAATCAGGTACACAACAGGTAACAAGGCATCTGCAGACAATCAGGTACACAACAGGTAAGACAGCATCTGCAGACAATCAGGTACACTGTTGGTAAGACAGCATCTGCAGACAATCAGGTACACGGCAGGTAAGACAGCATCTGCAGACAATCAGGTAAACAACAGGTAAGATGGCATCTGCAGACAATCAGGTACACAACAGGTAAGACAGAATCTGCAGACGATCAGGAACACAATAGGTAAGACGGCATCTGCAGACAATCAGGTACACAACAGGTAAGACAGCATCTGCAGACAATCATGTAAAGAACAGGAAAGACAGCATCTGCAGCCAATCAGGTACACGGCAGGTAAGACGGCATCTGCACACACTCAGGTACATGGCAGGTAAGACAGCATCTGCAGACAATCAGGTACACAACAGGTAAGGCAGCAACTGCACACAATCAGGTACACGGCAGGTAAGACAGCATCTGCAGACAATCAGGTAAACAACAGGTAAGACAGCATCTGCAGACAATCAGGTACACGGCAGGTAAGACAGCATCTGCAGACAATCAGGTAAACAACAGGTAAGACGGCATCTGCAGACAATCAGGTACACAACAGGTAAGACAGCATCTGCAGGCAATCAGGTACACGGCAGGTAAGACAGCATCTGCAGACAATCAGGTACACGGCAGGTAAGACAGCATCTGCAGACAATCAGGTACACAACAGGTAAGGCAGCATCTGCACACAATCAGGTACACGGCAGGTAAGACAGCATCTGCAGACAATCAGGTATACAACAGGTAAGATGGCATCTGAAGACAATCAGGTACACAACAGGTAAGACAGAATCTGCAGATGATCAGTTACACAACAGGTAAGACAGCATCTGCAGGCAATCAGATACACAACAGGTAAATCAGCATCTGCAGACAGTCAGGTACACGGCAGGTAAGACAGCATCTGCAGACAATCAGGTACACAACAGGTAAGAAGGCATCTGCAGACAATCAGGTACACAACAGGTAAGAAGGCATCTGCAGGCAATCAGATACACAACAGGTAAATCAGCATCTGCAGACAATCAGGTACACGGCAGGTAAGACAGCATCTGCAGACAATTCGGTAAACAACAGGTAAGACGGCATCTGCAGACAATCAGGTACACGGCAGGTAAGACGGCATCTGCACACAGTCAGGTACACGGCAGGTATGACAGCATCTGCAGACAATCAGGTACACAACAGGTAAGGCAGCATCTGCACACAATCAGGTACACGGCAGGTAAGACAGCATCAGCAGACAATCAGGTAAACAACAGGTAAGATGGCATCTGAAGACAATCAGGTACACAACAGGGAAGACAGAATCTGCAGACGATCAGTTAGACAATAGGTAAGACGGCATCTGCAGACAATCAGGTACACGGCAGGTAAGACGGCATCTGCACACAATCAGGTACACGGCAGCTAAGGCAGCATCTGCACACAATCAGGTACACGGCAGGTAAGACAGCATCTGCAGACAATCAGGTAAACAACAGGTAAGACGGCATCTGCAGACAATCAGGTACACAGCAGGTAAGACGACATCGGCAGACAATCAGGTACACGGCAGGTAAGACGGCATCTAGACAATCAGGTAGACAACATGTAAGACAGAATCTGCAGACAATCAGGTACACAATAGGTAAGACGGCATCTGCAGACAATCAGGTACACGGCAGTTAATAGGGCATTTGCACACAATCAGGTACACAACAGGTAAGATGGCATCTGCAGACAATCAGGACCACAACAGGTAAGACTGCATCTGCAGACAATCAAGTACACAGCATGTAAGACAGAATCTGCAGACAATCAGGTACACAATAGGTAAGACGGCATCTGCAGACAATCAGGTACACGGCAGGTTAGACAGCATCTACAGACTATCAGGTACACAACAGGTAAGAAGGCATCTGCAGACAATCAGGTACACAACAGGTAAGAAGGCATCTGCAGACAATCAGGTACACAACAGGTAAGAAGGCATCTGCAGACAATCAGGTACACAACAGGTAAGATGGCATCTGCAGACAATCAGGTACACAACAGGTAAGACAGAATCTGCAAACGATCAGGTACACAATAGGTAAGACGGCATCTGCAGACAATCAGGTACACAACAGGTAAGACAGCATCTGCACACAATCAGGTACACGGCAGGTAAGACAGCATCTGCAGACAATCAGGTAAACAACAGGTAAGACGGCATCTGCAGACAATCAGGTACACGGCAGGTAAGACGGCATCTGCACACCCTCAGGTACACGGCAGGTAAGACAGCATCTGCAGACAAATCAGGTACACAACAGGTAAGGCAGCATCTGCACACAATCAGGTACACGGCAGGTAAGACAGCATCTGCAGACAATCAGGTAAACAACAGGTAAGACGGCATCTGCAGACAATCAGGTACACAACAGGTTAGACAGCATCTGAAGACAATCAGGTACACGGCAGGTAAGACAGCATCTGCAGACAATCAGGTACACAACAGGTAAGAAGGCATCTGCAGACAATCAGGTACACAACAGGTAAGACAGCATCTGCAGACAATCATGTGCACGGTTGGTAAGACAGCATCTGCAGACAATCAGGTACACGGCAGGTAAGACAGCATCTGCAGACAATCAGGTAAACAACAGGTAAGATGGCATCTGAAGACAATCAGGTACACAACAGGTAAGACAGAATCTGCAGATGATGAGGTACACAATAGGTAAGACGGCATCTGCAGACAATCAGGTACACAACAGGTAAGACAGCATCTGCAGACAATCAGGTACACAACAGGTAAGGCAGCATCTGCACACAATCAGGTACACGGCAGGTAAGACAGCATCTGCAGACAATCAGGTAAACAACAGGTAAGACGGCATCTGCAGTCAATCAGGTACACGGCAGGTAAGACGGCATCTGAACACACTCAGGTACACGGCAGGTAAGACAGCATCTCCACACAATCAGGTACACGGCAGGTAAGACAGCATCTGCAGACAATCAGGTAAACAACAGGTAAGACGGCATCTGCAGACAATCAGGTACACAACAGGTAAGACAGCATCTGCAGACAATCAGGTACACGGCAGGTAAGACAGCATCTGCAGACAATCGGGTACACAACAGGTAAGAAGGCATCTGCAGACAATCAGGTACACAACAGGTAAGACAGCATCTGCAGACAATCAGGTACACGGTTGGTAAGCAGCATCTGCAGACAATCAGGTACACAGCAGGTAAGACAACATCTGCAGACAATCAGGTAAACAACAGGTAAGATGGCATCTGAAGACAATCAGGTACACAACAGGTAAGACAGAATCTGCAGACGATCAGGTACACAATAGGTAAGACGGCATCTGCAGACAATCAGGTACACAACAGGTAAGACAGCATCTGCAGACAATCAGGTACACAACAGGTAAGGCAGCATCTGCACACTATCAGGTACACGGCAGGTAAGACAGCATCTGCAGACAATCAGGTAAACAACAGGTAAGACGGCATCTGCAGACAATCAGGTCCACGGCAGGTAAGACGGCATCTGCACACAATCAGGTACACGGCAGGTAAGACAGCATCTGCAGACAATCAGGTACACAACAGGTAAGGCAGCATCTGCACACAATCAGGTACACGGCAGGTAAGACAGCATCTGCAGACAATCAGGTAAACAACAGGTAAGACGGCATCTGCAGACAATCAGGTACACAACAGGTAAGAAGGCAACTGCAGACAATCAGGTTCACAACAGGTAAGACAGCATCTGCAGACAATCAGGTACACGACAGGTAAGGCAGCATCTGCACACAATCAGGTACACGGCAGGTAAGACAGCATCTGCAGACAATCAGGTAAACAACAGGTAAGACGGCATCTGCAGACAATCAGGTACACGGCAGGTAAGACAGCATCTGCAGACAATCAGGTACACAACAGGTAAGGCAGCATCTGCACACAATCAGGTACACGGCAGGTAAGACAGCATCTGCAGACAATCAGGTAGACAACAGGTAAGACGGCATCTGCAGACAATCAGGTGCACAACAGGTAAGACAGCATCTGCAGACAATCAGGTACACGGCAGTTAAGACAGCATCTGCAGACAATCAGGTACACAACAGGTAAGACAGCATCTGCAGACAATCAGGTACACGGTTGGTAAGACAGCATCTGCAGACAATCAGGTACACGGCAGGTAAGACAGCATCTGCAGACAATCAGGTAAACAACAGGTAAGACGGCATCTGAAGACAATCAGGTAAACAACAGGTAAGATGGCATCTGAAGACAATCAGGTACACAACAGGGAAGACAGAATCTGCAGACGATCAGGTACACAATAGGTAAGACGGCATCTGCAGACAATCAGGTACACGGCAGGTAAGACGGCATCTGCACACAATCAGGTACACGGCAGCTAAGGCAGCATCTACACACAATCAGGTACATGGCAGGTAAGACAGCATCTGCAGACAATCAGGTAAACAACAGGTAAGACGGCATCTGCAGACATTCAGATACACAGCAGGTAAGACGACATCGGCAGACAATCAGGTACACGGCAGGTAAGACGGCATCTAGACAATCAGGTACACAACATGTAAGACAGAATCTGCAGACAATCAGGTACACGGCAGGTAATACGGCATTTGCACACAATCAGGTACACAACAGGTAAGATGGCATCTGCAGACAATCAGGTCCACAACAGGTAAGACCGCATCTGCAGACAATCAAGTACACAACAGGTAAGACGGCATCTGCAGACAATCAGGTACACGGCAGGTTAGACAGCATCTACAGACTATCAGGTACACAACAGGTAAGAAGGCATCTGCAGACAATCAGGTACACAACAGGTAAGAAGGCATCTGCAGACAATCAGGTAGACAACAGGTAAGAAAGCATCTACAGACAATCAGGTACACAGCAGGAAAGACAACATCTACAGACAATCAGGTACAAGGTTGGTAAGACATCATCTGCAGACAATCAGGTACACGGTTGGTAAGACAGTATCTGCAGGCAATCAGGTAAACAACAGGTAAGATGGCATCTGCAGACAATAAGGTACACAACAGGTAAGACAGAATCTGCAGACGATCAGGTACACAATAGGTAAGACGGCATCTGCAGACAATCAGGTACACAACAGGTAAGACAGCATCTGCACACAATAAGGTACACGGCAGGTAAGACAGCATCTGCAGACAATCAGGTAAACAACAGGTAAGACGGCATCTGCAGACAATCAGGTACACGGCAGGTAAGACGGCATCTGCACACACACAGGTACACGGCAGGTAAGACAGCATCTGCAGACAATCAGGTACACAACAGGTAAGGCAGCATCTGCACACAATCAGGTACACGGCAGGTAAGACAGCATCTGCAGACAATCAGGTAAACAACAGGTAAGACGGCATCTGCAGACAATCAGGTGCACAACAGGTAAGTCAGCATCTGAAGACAATCAGGTACACGGCAGTTAAGACAGCATCTGCAGACAATCAGGTACACAACAGGTAAGAAGGCATCTGCAGACAATCAGGTACACGGTTGGTAAGACAGCATCTGCAGACAATCAGGTACACGGCAGGTAAGACAGCATCTGCAGACAATCAGGTAAACAACAGGTAAGATGGCATCTGCAGACAATCAGGTACACAACAGGTAACACAGAATCTGCATACGATCAGGTACATAATAGGTAAGACGGCATCTGCAGACAATCAGGTTCACAACAGGTAAGACAGCATCTGCAGACAATCAGGTACACAACAGGTAAGGCAGCATCTGCACACAATCAGGTACACGGCAGGTAAGACAGCATCTGCAGACAATCAGGTAAACAACAGGTAAGACGGCATCTGCAGACAATCAGGTACACGGCAGGTAAGACGGCATCTGCACACACACAGGTACACGGCAGGTAAGACAGCATCTGCAGACAATCAGGTACACAACAGGTAAGACAGCATCTGCAGACAATCAGGTAAACAACAGGTAAGACGGCATCTGCACACAATCAGGTACACGGCAGCTAAGGCAGCATCTGCACACAATCAGGTACACGGCAGGTAAGACAGCATCTGCAGACAATCAGGTAAACAACAGGTAAGACGGCATCTGCAGACAATCAGGTATACAGCAGGTAAGAAGACATCGGCAGACAATCAGGTATACGGCAGGTAAGACGGCATCTAGACAATCAGGTACACGGCAGGTATGACAGCATCTGCAGACAATCAGGTACACAACAGGTAAGGCAGCATCTGCACACAATCAGGTACACAACAGGTAAGACAGAATCTGCAGATGATCAGTTACACAACAGGTAAGACAGCATCTGCAGGCAATCAGATACACAACAGGTAAATCAGCATCTGCAGACAGTCAGGTACACGGCAGGTAAGACAGCATCTGCAGACAATCAGGTACACAACAGGTAAGAAGGCATCTGCAGACAATCAGGTACACAACAGGTAAGAAGGCATCTGCAGGCAATCAGATACACAACAGGTAAATCAGCATCTGCAGACAATCAGGTACACGGCAGGTAAGACAGCATCTGCAGACAATTCGGTAAACAACAGGTAAGACGGCATCTGCAGACAATCAGGTACACGGCAGGTAAGACGGCATCTGCACACAGTCAGGTACACGGCAGGTATGACAGCATCTGCAGACAATCAGGTACACAACAGGTAAGGCAGCATCTGCACACAATCAGGTACACGGCAGGTAAGACAGCATCAGCAGACAATCAGGTAAACAACAGGTAAGATGGCATCTGAAGACAATCAGGTACACAACAGGGAAGACAGAATCTGCAGACGATCAGTTAGACAATAGGTAAGACGGCATCTGCAGACAATCAGGTACACGGCAGGTAAGACGGCATCTGCACACAATCAGGTACACGGCAGCTAAGGCAGCATCTGCACACAATCAGGTACACGGCAGGTAAGACAGCATCTGCAGACAATCAGGTAAACAACAGGTAAGACGGCATCTGCAGACAATCAGGTACACAGCAGGTAAGACGACATCGGCAGACAATCAGGTACACGGCAGGTAAGACGGCATCTAGACAATCAGGTAGACAACATGTAAGACAGAATCTGCAGACAATCAGGTACACAATAGGTAAGACGGCATCTGCAGACAATCAGGTACACGGCAGTTAATAGGGCATTTGCACACAATCAGGTACACAACAGGTAAGATGGCATCTGCAGACAATCAGGACCACAACAGGTAAGACTGCATCTGCAGACAATCAAGTACACAGCATGTAAGACAGAATCTGCAGACAATCAGGTACACAATAGGTAAGACGGCATCTGCAGACAATCAGGTACACGGCAGGTTAGACAGCATCTACAGACTATCAGGTACACAACAGGTAAGAAGGCATCTGCAGACAATCAGGTACACAACAGGTAAGAAGGCATCTGCAGACAATCAGGTACACAACAGGTAAGAAGGCATCTGCAGACAATCAGGTACACAACAGGTAAGATGGCATCTGCAGACAATCAGGTACACAACAGGTAAGACAGAATCTGCAAACGATCAGGTACACAATAGGTAAGACGGCATCTGCAGACAATCAGGTACACAACAGGTAAGACAGCATCTGCACACAATCAGGTACACGGCAGGTAAGACAGCATCTGCAGACAATCAGGTAAACAACAGGTAAGACGGCATCTGCAGACAATCAGGTACACGGCAGGTAAGACGGCATCTGCACACCCTCAGGTACACGGCAGGTAAGACAGCATCTGCAGACAAATCAGGTACACAACAGGTAAGGCAGCATCTGCACACAATCAGGTACACGGCAGGTAAGACAGCATCTGCAGACAATCAGGTAAACAACAGGTAAGACGGCATCTGCAGACAATCAGGTACACAACAGGTTAGACAGCATCTGAAGACAATCAGGTACACGGCAGGTAAGACAGCATCTGCAGACAATCAGGTACACAACAGGTAAGAAGGCATCTGCAGACAATCAGGTACACAACAGGTAAGACAGCATCTGCAGACAATCATGTGCACGGTTGGTAAGACAGCATCTGCAGACAATCAGGTACACGGCAGGTAAGACAGCATCTGCAGACAATCAGGTAAACAACAGGTAAGATGGCATCTGAAGACAATCAGGTACACAACAGGTAAGACAGAATCTGCAGATGATGAGGTACACAATAGGTAAGACGGCATCTGCAGACAATCAGGTACACAACAGGTAAGACAGCATCTGCAGACAATCAGGTACACAACAGGTAAGGCAGCATCTGCACACAATCAGGTACACGGCAGGTAAGACAGCATCTGCAGACAATCAGGTAAACAACAGGTAAGACGGCATCTGCAGTCAATCAGGTACACGGCAGGTAAGACGGCATCTGAACACACTCAGGTACACGGCAGGTAAGACAGCATCTCCACACAATCAGGTACACGGCAGGTAAGACAGCATCTGCAGACAATCAGGTAAACAACAGGTAAGACGGCATCTGCAGACAATCAGGTACACAACAGGTAAGACAGCATCTGCAGACAATCAGGTACACGGCAGGTAAGACAGCATCTGCAGACAATCGGGTACACAACAGGTAAGAAGGCATCTGCAGACAATCAGGTACACAACAGGTAAGACAGCATCTGCAGACAATCAGGTACACGGTTGGTAAGCAGCATCTGCAGACAATCAGGTACACAGCAGGTAAGACAACATCTGCAGACAATCAGGTAAACAACAGGTAAGATGGCATCTGAAGACAATCAGGTACACAACAGGTAAGACAGAATCTGCAGACGATCAGGTACACAATAGGTAAGACGGCATCTGCAGACAATCAGGTACACAACAGGTAAGACAGCATCTGCAGACAATCAGGTACACAACAGGTAAGGCAGCATCTGCACACTATCAGGTACACGGCAGGTAAGACAGCATCTGCAGACAATCAGGTAAACAACAGGTAAGACGGCATCTGCAGACAATCAGGTCCACGGCAGGTAAGACGGCATCTGCACACAATCAGGTACACGGCAGGTAAGACAGCATCTGCAGACAATCAGGTACACAACAGGTAAGGCAGCATCTGCACACAATCAGGTACACGGCAGGTAAGACAGCATCTGCAGACAATCAGGTAAACAACAGGTAAGACGGCATCTGCAGACAATCAGGTACACAACAGGTAAGAAGGCAACTGCAGACAATCAGGTTCACAACAGGTAAGACAGCATCTGCAGACAATCAGGTACACGACAGGTAAGGCAGCATCTGCACACAATCAGGTACACGGCAGGTAAGACAGCATCTGCAGACAATCAGGTAAACAACAGGTAAGACGGCATCTGCAGACAATCAGGTACACGGCAGGTAAGACAGCATCTGCAGACAATCAGGTACACAACAGGTAAGGCAGCATCTGCACACAATCAGGTACACGGCAGGTAAGACAGCATCTGCAGACAATCAGGTAGACAACAGGTAAGACGGCATCTGCAGACAATCAGGTGCACAACAGGTAAGACAGCATCTGCAGACAATCAGGTACACGGCAGTTAAGACAGCATCTGCAGACAATCAGGTACACAACAGGTAAGACAGCATCTGCAGACAATCAGGTACACGGTTGGTAAGACAGCATCTGCAGACAATCAGGTACACGGCAGGTAAGACAGCATCTGCAGACAATCAGGTAAACAACAGGTAAGACGGCATCTGAAGACAATCAGGTAAACAACAGGTAAGATGGCATCTGAAGACAATCAGGTACACAACAGGGAAGACAGAATCTGCAGACGATCAGGTACACAATAGGTAAGACGGCATCTGCAGACAATCAGGTACACGGCAGGTAAGACGGCATCTGCACACAATCAGGTACACGGCAGCTAAGGCAGCATCTACACACAATCAGGTACATGGCAGGTAAGACAGCATCTGCAGACAATCAGGTAAACAACAGGTAAGACGGCATCTGCAGACATTCAGATACACAGCAGGTAAGACGACATCGGCAGACAATCAGGTACACGGCAGGTAAGACGGCATCTAGACAATCAGGTACACAACATGTAAGACAGAATCTGCAGACAATCAGGTACACGGCAGGTAATACGGCATTTGCACACAATCAGGTACACAACAGGTAAGATGGCATCTGCAGACAATCAGGTCCACAACAGGTAAGACCGCATCTGCAGACAATCAAGTACACAACAGGTAAGACGGCATCTGCAGACAATCAGGTACACGGCAGGTTAGACAGCATCTACAGACTATCAGGTACACAACAGGTAAGAAGGCATCTGCAGACAATCAGGTACACAACAGGTAAGAAGGCATCTGCAGACAATCAGGTAGACAACAGGTAAGAAAGCATCTACAGACAATCAGGTACACAGCAGGAAAGACAACATCTACAGACAATCAGGTACAAGGTTGGTAAGACATCATCTGCAGACAATCAGGTACACGGTTGGTAAGACAGTATCTGCAGGCAATCAGGTAAACAACAGGTAAGATGGCATCTGCAGACAATAAGGTACACAACAGGTAAGACAGAATCTGCAGACGATCAGGTACACAATAGGTAAGACGGCATCTGCAGACAATCAGGTACACAACAGGTAAGACAGCATCTGCACACAATAAGGTACACGGCAGGTAAGACAGCATCTGCAGACAATCAGGTAAACAACAGGTAAGACGGCATCTGCAGACAATCAGGTACACGGCAGGTAAGACGGCATCTGCACACACACAGGTACACGGCAGGTAAGACAGCATCTGCAGACAATCAGGTACACAACAGGTAAGGCAGCATCTGCACACAATCAGGTACACGGCAGGTAAGACAGCATCTGCAGACAATCAGGTAAACAACAGGTAAGACGGCATCTGCAGACAATCAG
This sequence comes from Hypanus sabinus, assembly GCF_030144855.1. Lineage (NCBI taxonomy): Eukaryota > Metazoa > Chordata > Chondrichthyes > Myliobatiformes > Dasyatidae > Hypanus > Hypanus sabinus. The sequence continues at coordinate 169,354,451 of NC_082713.1, forward strand.
GTGCACAACAGGTAAGTCAGCATCTGAAGACAATCAGGTACACGGCAGTTAAGACAGCATCTGCAGACAATCAGGTACACAACAGGTAAGAAGGCATCTGCAGACAATCAGGTACACGGTTGGTAAGACAGCATCTGCAGACAATCAGGTACACGGCAGGTAAGACAGCATCTGCAGACAATCAGGTAAACAACAGGTAAGATGGCATCTGCAGACAATCAGGTACACAACAGGTAACACAGAATCTGCATACGATCAGGTACATAATAGGTAAGACGGCATCTGCAGACAATCAGGTTCACAACAGGTAAGACAGCATCTGCAGACAATCAGGTACACAACAGGTAAGGCAGCATCTGCACACAATCAGGTACACGGCAGGTAAGACAGCATCTGCAGACAATCAGGTAAACAACAGGTAAGACGGCATCTGCAGACAATCAGGTACACGGCAGGTAAGACGGCATCTGCACACACACAGGTACACGGCAGGTAAGACAGCATCTGCAGACAATCAGGTACACAACAGGTAAGACAGCATCTGCAGACAATCAGGTAAACAACAGGTAAGACGGCATCTGCACACAATCAGGTACACGGCAGCTAAGGCAGCATCTGCACACAATCAGGTACACGGCAGGTAAGACAGCATCTGCAGACAATCAGGTAAACAACAGGTAAGACGGCATCTGCAGACAATCAGGTATACAGCAGGTAAGAAGACATCGGCAGACAATCAGGTATACGGCAGGTAAGACGGCATCTAGACAATCAGGTACACAACATGTAAGACAGAATATGCAGACAATCAGGTACACAATAGGTAAGACGGCATCTGCAGACAATCAGGTACACGGCAGGTAATACGGCATTTGCACACAATCAGGTACACAACAGGTAAGATGGCATCTGCAGACAATCAGGTCCACAACAGGTAAGACCGCATCTGCAGACAATCAAGTACACAGCAGGTAAGACGGCATCTGCAGACAATCAGGTACACGGCAGGTTAGACAGCATCTACAGACTATCAGGTACACAACAGGTAAGAAGGCATCTGCAGACAATCAGGTACACAACAGGTAAGAAGGCATCTGCAGACAATCAGGTACACAACAGGTAAGACAGCATCTACAGACAATCAGGTACACAGCAGGAAAGACAACATCTACAGACAATCAGGTACAAGGTTGTTAAGACATCATCTGCAGACAATCAGGTACACGGTTGGTAAGACAGTATCTGCAGGCAATCAGGTAAACAACAGGTAAGAATGCATCTGCAGACAATCAGGTACACAACAGGTAAGACAGAATCTGCAGACGATCAGGTACACAATAGGTAAGACGGCATCTACAGACAATCAGGTACACGGCAGGTAAGACGGCATCTGCACACACTCAGGTACACGGCAGGTAAGACAGCATCTGCAGACAAATCAGGTACACAACAGGTAAGGCAGCATCTGCACACAATCAGGTACACGGCAGGTAAGACAGCATCTGCAGACAATCAGGTAAACAACAGGTAAGACGGCATCTGCAGACAATCAGGTACACAACAGGTTAGACAGCATCTGCAGACAATCAGGTACACGGCAGGTAAGACAGCATCTGCAGACAATCAGGTACACAACAGGTAAGAAGGCATCTGCAGACAATCAGGTACACAACAGGTAAGACAGCATCTGCAGACAATCAGGTGCACGGTTGGTAAGACAGCATCTGCAGACAATCAGGTACACGGCAGGTAAGACAGCATCTGCAGACAATGAGGTAAACAACAGGTAAGATGGCATCTGAAGACAATCAGGTACACAACAGGTAAGACAGAATCTGCAGACGACCAGGTACACAATAGGTAAGACGGCATCTGCAGACAATCAGGTACACAACAGGTAAGACAGCATCTGCAGACAATCAGGTACACAACAGGTAAGGCAGCATCTGCACACAATCAGGTACACGGCAGGTAAGACAGCATCTGCAGACAATCAGGTAAACAACAGGTAAGACGGCATCTGCAGACAATCAGGTACACGGCAGGTAAGACGGCATCTGCACACACTCAGGTACACGGCAGGTAAGACAGCATCTGCAGTCAATCAGGTACACAACAGGTAAGACAGCATCTGCACACAATCAGGTACACGGCAGGTAAGACAGCATCTGCAGACAATCAGGTACACAACAGGTAAGACGGCATCTGCAGACAATCAGGTACACAACAGGTAAGACAGCATCTGCAGACAATCAGGTACACAGCAGGTAAGACAGCATCTGCAGACAATCAGGTACACAACAGGTAAGAAGGCATCTGCAGACAATCAGGTACACAACAGGTAAGACAGCATCTGCAGATAATCAGGTACACGGTTGGTAAGACAGCATCTGCAGACAATCAGGTACACGGTTGGTAAGACAGCATCTGCAGACAATCAGGTAAACAACAGGTAAGATGGCATCTGAAGACAATCAGGTACACAACAGGTAAGACAGAATCTGCAGACGATCAGGTACACAATAGGTAAGACGGCATCTGCAGACAATCAGGTACACAACAGGTAAGACAGCATCTGCAGACAATCAGGTACACAACAGGTAAGGCAGCATCTGCACACAATCAGGTACACGGCAGGTAAGACAGCATCTGCAGACAATCAGGTAAACAACAGGTAAGACGGCATCTGCAGACAATCAGGTCCACGGAAGGTAAGACGGCATCTGCACACAATCAGGTACACGGCAGGTAAGACAGCATCTGCAGACAATCAGGTACACGGCAGGTAAGAAGGCAACTGCAGACAATCAGGTACACAACAGGTAAGACAACATCTACAGACAATCAGGTACAAGGTTGGTAAGACAGCATCTGCAGACAATCAGGTACACGGTTGTTAAGACAGCATCTGCAGACAATCAGGTAAACAACAGGTAAGACGGCATCGGCAGACAATCAGGTACACGGCCGGTAAGACAGCATCAGCAGACAATCAGGTACACAACAGGTAAGACGGCATCTGCAGACAATCAGGTACACAACAGGTAAGACAGCATCTGCAGACAATCAGGTAAACAACAGGTAAGATGGCATCTGAAGACAATCAGGTACACAACAGGTAAGACAGAATCTGCAGACAATCAGGTACACAATAGGTAAGACGGCATCTGCAGACAATCAGGTACACAACAGGTAAGACAGCATCTGCAGACAATCAGGTACACAACAGGTAAGGCAGCATCTGAACACAATCAGGTACACGGCAGGTAAGACAGCATCTGCAGACAATCAGGTAAACAACAGGTAAGAAGGCATCTGCAGACAATCAGGTACACAGCAGGTAAGACGGCATCGGCAAACAATCAGGTACACGGCAGGTAAGACGGCATCTAGACAATCAGGTACTCAACATGTAAGACAGAAACTGCAGACGATCAGGTACACAAAAGGTAAGAAGGCATCTGCAGACAATCAGGTACACGGTTGGTAAGACAGCATCTGCAGACAATCAGGTAAACAACAGGTAAGATGGCATCTGCAGACAATCGGATACACAACAGGTAAGACGGCAGCTGCAGACTATCAGGTACACGGCAGGTAAGATGGCATCTGCAGACAATCAGATACACAACAGGTAAGACGGCATCTGCAGACAATCAGGTACACAACAGGTAAGACCGCATCTGCAGACAATCAGGTACACAACAGGTATGACAGCATCTGCAGACAATCAGGTACACAACAGGTAAGACGGCATCTGCAGACAATCAGGTACACGGCAGGTAAGACAGCATCTGCAGACAATCAGGTACACAACAGGTAAGGCAGCATCTGCACACAATCAGGTACACGGCAGGTAAGACAGCATCTGCAGACAATCAGGTAAACAACAGGTAAGACGGCATCTGTAGACTATCAGGTACACGGCAGGTAAGTTGGCATCTGTAGACAATCAGGTACAGAACAGGTAAGACGGCATCTGCAGACAATCAGGTACACAACACGTAAGACCGCATCTGCAGACAATCAGGTACACAACAGGTAAGACGGCATCTGCAGACAATTAGGTACACGGCAGGTCAGACAGCATCTGCAGACAATCAGGTAAACAACAGGTAAGATGGCATCTGCAGACAATCAGGTCCACAACAGGTAAGACAGAATCTGCAGACGATCAGGTACACAATAGGTAAGACGGCATCTGCAGACAATCAGGTACAAAATAGGTAAGACAGCATCTGCAGACAATCAGGTACACAACAGGTAAGGCAGCATCTGCACACAATCAGGTACACGGCAGGTAAGACAGCATCGGCAGACAATCAGGTAAACAACAGGTAAGACGGCATCTGCAGACAATCAGGTACACGGCAGGTAAGACGGCATCTGCACACACTCAGGTACACGGCAGGTAAGACAGCATCTGCAGACAATCAGCTACACAACAGGTAAGGCAGCATCTGCACACAATCAGGTACACGGCAGGTAAGACAGTATCTGCAGACAATCAGGTAAACAACAGGTATGACGGCATCTGAAGCCAATCAGGTACACAACTGGTAAGACAGCATCTGCAGACAATCAGGTACACGGCAGATAAGACAGCATCTGCAGACAATCAGGTACACAACAGGTAAGAAGGCATCTGCAGACAATCAGGTACACAACAGGTAAGACAGCATCTGCAGATAATCAGGTACACGGTTTGTAAGACAGCATCTGAAGACAATCAGGTACACAACAGGTAAGACAGCATCCGCAGACAATCAGGAACACAACAGGTAAGGCAGCATCTGCACACAATCAGGTAAACAACAGGTAAGACGGCATCTGCAGACAATAAGGTACACGGCAGGTAAGACGGCATCTGCACACAATCAGGTACACGGCAGGTAAGAAAGCATCTGCAGACAATCAGGTACACAACAGGTAAGGCAGCATCTGCACACAATCAGGTACACGGCAGGTAAGACAGCATCTGCAGACAATCAGGTAAACAACAGGTAAGACGGCATCTGCAGACAATCAGGTACACAGCAGGTAAGACGACATCGGCAGACAATCAGGTACACGGCAGGTAAGACGGCATCTAGACAATCAGATACACAACATGTAAGACAGAATCTGCAGACAATCAGTTACACAATAGGTAAGACGGCATCTGCAGACAATCAGGTACACAACAGGTAAGACGGCATCTGCAGACAATCAGGTACACGGCAGGTAAGACGGCATTTGCAGACAATCAGGTACACAACAGGTAAGACGGCATTTGCAGACAATCAGGTACAGGGCAGGTAAGACAGCATCTGCAGACAATCAGGTACAGGGCTGGTATGGCGGCATCTGCAGACAATCAGGTACAGGGCAGGTAAGAAAGCATCTGCAGACAATCAGGTACACGGCAGGTAAGCGGCATCTGCAGACAATCAGGTACACAACAGGTAAGACAGCATCTGCAGACAATCAGATACACAACAGGTAAGATGGCATCTGCAGTCAATCAGGTACACAACAGGTAAGACTGCTTCTGCAGACAATCAAGTACACAACAGGTAAGACGGCATCTGCAGACAATCAGGTACACAGCAGGTAAGAAGGCATCTGCAGACAATCAGGTACACAACAGGTAAGAAGGCATCTGCAGACAATCAGGAAAACGGCAGGTCAGACGGCATCTGCAGACAATCAGGTACACAACAGGTAAGACAGAATCTGCAGACGATCAGGTAAACGGCAGGAAAGACGGCATCTGCAGACAATCAGGTAAACAACAGGTCAGAGAGCATCTGCAGACAATCAGATACACATCCGGTAAAACGGCATCTGCAGACAATCAGGTACACAACCGGTAAGACGGCATCTGCAGACAATCAGGTACACGGCAGGTAAGACGGCACTTGCAGACCATCAGCTACACGGCAGGTAAGACAGCATCTGCATACAATCAGGTAGACAGCAGGTAAGATGGCAACTGCAGACAATCAGGTACACAACAGGGAAGACGGCATCTGCAGACAATCAGGTACACAACAGGTAAGACCGCATCTGCAGACAATCAAGTACATAACAGGTAAGACGGCATCTGCAGACAATCAGGTACACGGCAGGTAAGACAGCATCTGCAGACAATCAGGTAAACAACAGGTAAGACAGCATCTGCAGACAATCAGGTACACAACAGGTAAGATGGCATCTGCAGACAATCAGGTACACAACAGGTAAGACAGCATCTACAGACAATCAGGTACACGGTTGGTAAGACAGCATCTGCAGACAATCAGGTACACGGTTGGTAAGACAGCATCTGCAGACAATCAGGTACACGGCAGGTAAGACAGCATCTGCAGACAATCAGGTACACAACAGGTAAGAAGGCATCTGCAGGCAATCAGATACACAACAGGTAAGACAGCATCTGCAGACAATCAGGTACACAACAGGTAAGAAGGCATCTGCAGGCAATCAGATACACAACAGGTAAATCAGCATCTGCAGACAGTCAGGTACACGGCAGGTAAGACAGCATCTGCAGACAATCAGGTAACCAACAGGTAAGAAGGCATCTGCAGACAATCAGGTACACAACAGGTAACAAGGCATCTGCAGGCAATCAGATACACAACAGGTAAATCAGCATCTGCAGACAATCAGGTACACGGCAGGTAAGACAGCATCTGCAGACAATTCGGTAAACAACAGGTAAGACGGCATCTGCAGACAATCAGGTACACGGCAGGTAAGACGGCATCTGCACACAGTCAGGTACACGGCAGGTATGACAGCATCTGCAGACAATCAGGTACACAACAGGTAAGGCAGCATCTGCACACAATCAGGTACACGGCAGGTAAGACAGCATCTGCAGACAATCAGGTAAACAACAGGTAAGACGGCATCTGCAGACAATCAGGTACACAACAGGTAAGACAGCATCTGCAGACAATCAGGTACACGGCAGGTAAGACAGCATCAGCAGACAATCAGGTACACAACAGGTAAGAAGGCATCTGCAGACAATCAGGTACACAACAGGTAAGACAGCATCTGCAGACAATCAGGTACACTGTTGGTAAGACAGCATCTGCAGACAATCAGGTACACGGCAGGTAAGACAGCATCTGCAGACAATCAGGTAAACAACAGGTAAGATGGCATCTGCAGACAATCAGGTACACAACAGGTAAGACAGAATCTGCAGACGATCAGGAACACAATAGGTAAGACGGCATCTGCAGACAATCAGGTACACAACAGGTAAGACAGCATCTGCAGACAATCAGGTAAAGAACAGGAAAGAAAGCATCTGCAGCCAATCAGGTACACGGCAGGTAAGACGGCATCTGCACACACACAGGTACATGGCAGGTAAGACAGCATCTGCAGACAATCAGGTACACAACAGGTAAGGCAGCAACTGCACACAATCAGGTACACGGCAGGTAAGACAGCATCTGCAGACAATCAGGTAAACAACAGGTAAGACAGCATCTGCAGACAATCAGGTACACGGCAGGTAAGACAGCATCTGCAGACAATCAGGTAAACAACAGGTAAGACGGCATCTGCAGACAATCAGGTACACAACAGGTAAGACAGCATCTGCAGGCAATCAGGTACACGGCAGGTAAGACAGCATCTGCAGACAATCAGGTACACGGCAGGTAAGACAGCATCTGCAGACAATCAGGTACACAACAGGTAAGGCAGCATCTGCACACAATCAGGTACACGGCAGGTAAGACAGCATCTGCAGACAATCAGGTATACAACAGGTAAGATGGCATCTGAAGACAATCAGGTACACAACAGGTAAGACAGAATCTGCAGATGATCAGTTACACAACAGGTAAGACAGCATCTGCAGACAATCAGGTACACGGCAGGGAAGACGGCATCTGCACACACTCAGGTACACGGCAGGTAAGACAGCATCTGCAGGCAATCAGGTACACAACAGGTAAGGCAGCATCTGCACACAATCAGGTACACGGCAGGTAAGACAGCATCTGCAGACAATCAGGTAAACAACAGGTAAGACGGCATCTGCAGACAATCAGGTACACAACAGGTAAGACAGCATCTGCAGACAATCAGGTACACGGCAGGTAAGAGAGCATCTGCAGACAATCAGGTACACAACAGGTAAGAAGGCATCTGCAGACAATCAGGTACACAACAGGTAAGACAGCATCTGCAGACAATCAGGTACAAGGTTGGTAAGACAGCATCTGCAGACAATCAGGTACACGGCAGGTAAGACAGCGTCTGCAGACAATCAGGTAAACAACAGGTAAGATGGCATCTGAAGACAATCAGGTACACAACAGGGAAGACAGAATCTGCAGACGATCAGGTAGACAATAGGTAAGACGGCATCTGCAGACAATCAGGTACACGGCAGGTAAGACGGCATCTGCACACAATCAGGTACACGGCAGGTAAGACAGCATCTGCAGACAATCAGGTAAACAACAGGTAAGACGGCATCTGCAGACAATCAGGTACACAGCAGGTAAGACGACATCGGCAGACAATCAGGTACACGGCAGTTAATACGGCATTTGCACACAATCAGGTACACAACAGGTAAGACGGCATCTAGACAATCAGGTAGACAACATGTAAGACAGAATCTGCAGACAATCAGGTACACAATAGGTAAGACGGCATCTGCAGACAATCAGGTACACGGCAGTTAATACGGCATTTGCACACAATCAGGTACACAACAGGTAAGATGGCATCTGCAGACAATCAGGACCACAACAGGTAAGACTGCATCTGCAGACAATCAAGTACACAGCATGTAAGACAGAATCTGCAGACAATCAGGTACACAATAGGTAAGACGGCATCTGCAGACAATCAGGTACACGGCAGGTTAGACAGCATCTACAGACTATCAGGTACACAACAGGTAAGAAGGCATCTGCAGACAATCAGGTACACAACAGGTAAGAAGGCATCTGCAGACAATCAGGTACACAACAGGTAAGAAGGCATCTGCAGACAATCAGGTACACAACAGGTAAGACAGCATCTACAGACAATCAGGTACACAGCAGGAAAGACAACATCTACAGACAATCAGGTACAAGGTTGGTAAGACATCATATGCAGACAATCAGGTGCACGGTTGGTAAGACAGTATCTGCAGGCAATCAGGTAAACAACAGGTAAGATGGCATCTGCAGACAATCAGGTACACAACAGGTAAGACAGAATCTGCAGACGATCAGGTACACAATAGGTAAGACGGCATCTGCAGACAATCAGGTACACAACAAGTAAGACAGCATCTGCACACAATCAGGTACACGGCAGGTAAGACAGCATCTGCAGACAATCAGGTAAACAACAGGTAAGACGGCATCTGCAGACAATCAGGTACACGGCAGGTAAGATGGCATCTGCACACCCTCAGGTACACGGCAGGTAAGACAGCATCTGCAGACAAATCAGGTACACAACAGGTAAGGCAGCATCTGCACACAATCAGGTACACGGCAGGTAAGACAGCATCTGCAGACAATCAGGTAAACAACAGGTAAGACGGCATCTGCAGACAATCAGGTACACAACAGGTTAGACAGCATCTGCAGACAATCAGGTACACGGCAGGTAAGACAGCATCTGCAGACAATCAGGTACACAACAGGTAAGAAGGCATCTGCAGACAATCAGGTACACAACAGGTAAGACAGCATCTGCAGACAATCAGGTGCACGGTTGGTAAGACAGCATCTGCAGACAATCAGGTACACGGCAGGTAAGACAGCATCTGCAGACAATCAGGTAAACAACAGGTAAGATGGCATCTGAAGACAATCAGGTACACAACAGGTAAGACAGAATCTGCAGATGATGAGGTACACAATAGGTAAGACGGCATCTGCAGACAATCAGGTACACAACAGGTAAGACAGCATCTGCAGACAATCAGGTACACAACAGGTAAGGCAGCATCTGCACACAATCAGGTACACGGCAGGTAAGACAGCATCTGCAGACAATCAGGTAAACAACAGGTAAGACGGCATCTGCAGTCAATCAGGTACACGGCAGGTAAGACGGCATCTGCACACACTCAGGTACACGGCAGGTAAGACAGCATCTCCACACAATCAGGTACACGGCAGGTAAGACAGCATCTGCAGACAATCAGGTAAACAACAGGTAAGACGGCATCTGCAGACAATCAGGTACACAACAGGTAAGACAGCATCTGCAGACAATCAGGTACACGGCAGGTAAGACAGCATCTGCAGACAATCAGGTACACAACAGGTAAGAAGGCATCTGCAGACAATCAGGTACACAACAGGTAAGACAGCATCTGCAGATAATCAGGTACACGGTTGGTAAGCAGCATCTGCAGACAATCAGGTACACGGCAGGTAAGACAACATCTGCAGACAATCAGGTAAACAACAGGTAAGATGGCATCTGAAGACAATCAGGTACACAACAGGTAAGACAGAATCTGCAGACGATCAGGTACACAATAGGTAAGACGGCATCTGCAGACAATCAGGTACACAACAGGTAAGACAGCATCTGCAGACAATCAGGTACACAACAGGTAAGGCAGCATCTGCACACTATCAGGTACACGGCAGGTAAGACAGCATCTGCAGACAATCAGGTAAACAACAGGTAAGACGGCATCTGCAGACAATCAGGTCCACGGCAGGTAAGACGGCATCTGCACACAATCAGGTACACGGCAGGTAAGACAGCATCTGCAGACAATCAG